>NC_132913.1:63175735-63360735 GCF_047675955.1 Chlorocebus sabaeus
CAAAAAAAGGCAGGGGTTGCAATCCTAGTCTCTGATAAAACAGACTTTGAAACAGCAAAGATAAAAAAGACAAAGAAGGATATTACATAATGGCAAAGGGATCAATGCAACAAGAAGAGCTAGCTATCCTAAATATATATGCACCCAAAACAGATTCATAAAGCAAGTTCTTAGAGACCTGCAAAGAGACTTAGACTCCCACACAATAACAGTGGGAGACTTTAACACCTCACTGTCAATATTATATCAACGAGACAGAAAATTAACAAGGATATTCAGGACTTGAACTCAGCTCTGTAACAACCAGACCTAATAGACGTCTACATAACTCTCCACCCCAAATCGACAGAATGTACATTCTTCCCAGCACCACATAGCACTTATTCTAAAATCGACCATGTGATTGGAAGTAAAACACTCCTCAGCAAATGCAAAAGAATGAAAATCATAACAGTCTGTCAGACTACAGTGCAATCAAATTAGAACTCAGGATTAAGAAACTCACTCAAAACCACACAACTACATGGAAACTGAACAACCTGCTCCTGAATGACTACTGGGTAAATAAAGAAATTAAGGAAGAAATACATAAGTTCTTTGAAACCAATGAGAACAAAGACACAAGATACCAGAATCTCTGGGACACAGCTAAAGCAGTGTTTAGAGGGAAATTTATATCACTAAATGCCCACTGGAGAAAGTGGGAAAGATCTAAAATTGACACCCTAACATCACAATTAAAAGAACTAGAGAAACAAGAGCAAACAAATTCAAAAGCTAGCAGAAGACAAGAAATAACTAAGATCAGAGCAGAACTAGAGGAGATAGAGACACTAAAAACCCTTCAAAACATCCATGAATCCAGGAGCTGATTTTTTGAAAAGATTAAAAAAATAGATAGACTGCTGGGCAGACTAATAAAGAAGAAGGAAAGAGAAGTATCAAATAGACACAATAAAAAATGATAAAGAGGAGATCACCACTGATCCGAAAGAAATACAGACTACCATCAGATAATACTATAAATACCTCTATGCAAATAAACTAGAAAATCTGGAAGAAATGGATAAATTCCTGGATGCATACACTCTCCCAAGACTAAACAAGGAAGAAGTCGAATCTGTGAATAGACCAATAATAAGTTCTGAAATTGAGGCAGTAATTAATAGCCTACCAACAAAAAAAGCCAGGACCAGACTGATTCACAGCTGAATTACATGAGAGGTACAAAGAGGAACTGGTACCATTCCTCCTAAAACTATTCCAAACAATAGAAAAAGAGGGACTCCTCCCTAATGCATTTTATGAGGCCAGGAATATACTGATACCAAAACCTGCCAGAGATACAACAAAAAAAGAAAATTTCAGGCCAATGTTCCTCCTGAACATTGATGCGAAAATCCTCAATAAAATACTGGCAAACTGAATCCAGCAACACATTAAAAAGTTTATCCACCACAGTAAAGTCAGCTTCATCCCTGGGATGCAAGGCTGGTTCAACATACTCAAATCAATAAAGATAATCCATCACATAAACAGAACCAAAGACAAAAACCACATGATTGTCTCAAAAGATGCAGAAAAGGCCTTCGATAAAATTCAACACCTCTTCGTGCTAAAAACACTCAATAAACTAGGTATTGATGGAAAGTATCTCAAAATAATAAAAGCTATTTATGACAAACCCACAGCCAATATCATACTGAATGGGAAAAAGCTAGAAGCATTCACTTCGAAAACCGGCACGAGACAAGGATGCCCTCTCTCACCACTCCTTTTCAACATAGTATTGGAAGTTCTGGCAAGGACAATCAGGCCAGAGAAAGAAATAAAGCGTATTCAATAGGAAGAGAGGAAGCCAAATTATCTCTGTTTGTAGATGACATGATTGTATATTTAGAAAACCCCATCATCTTAGCCCAAAAACTCTTTAAGCTGATAAGCAATTTCAGCGAAGTCTCAGGATACAAAATCAATGTGCAAAAATCACAACCAATAACAGACAGAGTCAAATCATAAGTAAATTTCCATTTACAATTGCTACAAAGAGAATAAAATACCTACAAATACAACTTACAAGGAATGTGATGGACCTCTTCAAGGAGAACTGCAAACCACTGTTCCAGGAAATAAGAGAAGACATAAACAAATGAAAAACATTCCATGCTCAAGGGTAGGAAGAATCAATATCGTGAAATGCTGTTCCCATCAAGCTACCACTGACTTTCTTCACAGAATTAGAAAAAACTACTTTAAATTTCTGTGGAACCAAAAAAGAGCCCATATAGCCAAGGCAATCCTAAGCAAAAAGAATAAAGCTGGAGGCATCACGCTACCTGACTTCAACTATATACTACAAGGCTACAGTAACCAAAACAGCATGGTACGTGTACCAAAATAGACATTTAGACCAATGGAACAAAATAGAGGCCTCAGAAGTAACACCACACATCTACAACCATCTGATCTTTGACAAACCTGACCAAAAAAAAAAGCGGTGGGGAAAGGATTCCCTATTTAATAAATGGTGTTGGGAAAACTGGCTAGCCATACGAGGAAAACTGAAACTGGACCCCTTCCTTATGCCTTATACAAAAATTAACTCAAGATGGATTAAAGATTTAAATGTGAGACCTAAAACCATAAAAATTCTAGAAGAAAACCTTGGCAATACCATTCAGGACATAGGCATGGGCAAATACATCATGACTAAAACACCAAAAGCAATTGCAACAAAAGTCAAAATTGACAAATGAGATCTGATTAAACTAAAGAGCTTTTGTACAGCAAAACAAACTATCATCAGAGTGAACAGGCAACCTACAGAATGGGAGAAAATTTTTGCAATCTACCCATCTGACAAAGGGCCAATATCCAGAATCTACAAGGAACTTAAACACATTTACAAGAAAAAAACAAATAACCCCGTAAAAAATGGGCAAAGGATATGAACAGATACTTCGCAAAAGAAGATATTTATGCGGCCAACAAACATATGGAAAAAAAGCTCATTATCACTGTACTTGTACCGTGTATTTACTTGTACATTTCTAGAGAAATGTAAATCAAAACCACAATGAAATACCATCTCATGCCAGTTAGAATGGCAATCATTAAAAAGTTAGGAAACAACAGATACTGAAGAGGATGTGGAGAAATAGGAACCCTTTTACACTGTTGATGAAAGTGTAAATTAGTTCAACCATTGTGGAAGACAGTGTAGAGATTCCTCAATGATGCAGAACTAGAAACATCATTTGACCCAGCAATCCCATTACTGGGTATATACACAAAGGATTATAAGTCATTCCTCTGTAAAGACACTGCACATGTATGATTATTGCAGCACTATTCACAACAGCAAAGACTTGGAACCAACCCAAACGCCCATCAGTGATAGACTGGATAAAGGAAATGTGGCCCATATACACCATGGAATACTACGCAGCCATAAAAAAGAATGAGTTCATGTCCATTGCAGGAACATGGATGAAGCTGGAAACCATCATTCTCAGCAAACTAACACAGGAACAGAAAACCAAACACCGTATGTTCTCACTAATAGGTGGAAGTTGAACAATGAGAACATATGGGCACAGGGTGGGGGAACAACACATACTGGGGCTTGTCCACAGATGGGGGATAAGATGAGGGATAGCATTAGGAGAAATACCTAATTAGATAATGAGTTGATGGGTGCAGCAAACCACCATGGCACATGTATTCCTATGTAACAAACCTGCACATCCCAGAACTTAAAGTGTGTATATATATATATCCAGAAAAGAATATCACACTGCTTACTGGCTCCTCTTCCATATAGTAAGGGGCACTGTCATTCTTTCCACTTTCACCATTGACTGTGATGCCTCTGTGATGTCATGTAGAGTGGAGTTGATTTGTAACAACACCAGAAAAGATGTTCATAAATTACACTTCCATTCTTGGTACTAAGGGAATTTCTAAATCTAACAGTTAAATTCTTATATTCTGTGCCATTTTAAAAATTATCTATCCAATGAGATTTTTCATGGAAAACTCTTATCAAAATATTTGTTCTGAGTACACATCAAGTGCTGGTTTGACTTATACGAAGGATGCAGACTTCTTCCTGGCTGGATGTTCAACGAGGGACTAATCGTCTCTCAGGTACTGAGTGGAAAAACACACTGTTCCCATACCACAACAATCAACACAGAAGATTTCTTTGGCCAAATGTGTGGGGGGTTTTCTGCACACACCAAGCAAGAAATCAGTTCTGCAGCAGACACCAGCTGGAAGTTCTCCAACTCAATTCTGCCACCATCTACCTGGAGACAGCATCAGCTCTCACAGGGCTCAGTTCCTTAAAGCTCCCCTCTCTTCAGACACCAGCGGCAAGTCCAAGTCTCGGGAACTTCTAACCAACATGCTTCAACTTGGGGCTCCAATGGGTTTGATTAATTTACTGGAGTGGCTTACAGAACTCAGGGAAACATCTCTATTTACCTTTTTATTATAAAGGCTATTACAAAGAATACAGATGAAGAAATGCATAGTGCAAAGTATAAGGGAAAGGACGCGGAAATTCCATGTTCTCCCTGGGTGCGCTACCCTTCAGAACCCTTCACATGTTTATCCGGAAGCTCGCTGAAACCCTATCCTCTTGGGCCTTTTATGGGGACTTGTTGAATAAGCATGAATGAAACATGGACAACCATGTAGAAATGTGACTGGACAAGCAGGGTATGAACTAATACTAACAAACTAAACAGAAACCCAGCAAGTCCTAACTGTTCTGTTCTTCTCTCTGTGCAGCATTCCTTCCTCCAGGGTATAGGGCAAGACCTCTTCTGAAGTGGGGGTCTTATGACCTCTAATCAGTCAGGGTAGGCCAGAGAATTTCTTTATGACCAGCTTCAGGACAGAAAGGCAGGGTTGTTTTTCTGTGTGGTTTTCTTTTTTTTTTTTTTTTTTTTGAGACGGAGTCTTGCTCTGTCATCCAGGTTAGAGTAAAGCAGGGTTTTTATGAACCACCTTCACCTTGGGGAGAAATAACAAGTGCTTTGGGGAGTTATAAGCTAGGAACAGTTGATGGAAGCATGTAATTTATAAAAAACATAAGTACAATAATATCACAGTTACCTTCAACTCTCCACTTAGAACTGTGCTTGACTTGTTTCTTAGCAGGACACTGTGTTCTGCTGTCAGACCTCGTCTGACATTTGAGGTACTTGAATGTAGAAAACTATGGATTTTCTTGTGGCTCTAGGTTTTCTGCTATGGCACAGTAGAAGGCAAGGAGAGAAGGGCATGGGCTGCTGCTACCCACAGCTGTCATCCTCTTGAACTTTACCTAGAGGTACAGGCATTGATGACCACTGGCCTTTCTCCACTTAATCTTTGGTTAGAGGCACTGGCCCTACATAAAAGTCCGCTTCCCCTACATTTTCCCTTCCTTCTTCGTACATCCTTCTGTGATCATCCTGTGCTCAACTGGCACCTTCATCCCCAGTACTTTGCATGTTCTTCTGTTGAATTTGGGGTCAGTATCAACATTTCTGTTAATTCTTTATGGCTTTTCCATGTGTTTTTCATGACTGCTATTTATTATATTTAATTCCTGCATTGTGATGGTTCTATTCACAAAAAACATCTTTTCTACAAACTCTATGAAGACATTTTGCTGTCCAGTATTATTGCCAAGTGTTTGATAAGGTAGATGAGAAAGTCATTTAGGTCTTTGATTCTCAGGCCCACCAGGAAGGTCAAGAAGAGAGCAATGAGGAAGTGGGTTGTCCTATTGCTTCCAGCCACCTCAACAGCCTCCACCTTTGCTGACACCTCCCAAGAGAAGTCTGGGGCCATCTCCATCAGTCTTTGCAGGGTATGGCATCTTTTCCAGCAGGCTAGGTAGCTCTAGTTTTCATGCTGAGCTCCATAGAAACCCAAGATTCCACAGGGTCCTTTTGTTATTCTTCAAACATTTGACTCAGCTTTTAAGATGGATGTGCAGTAGGCTTAAATGATGCACGTAACAGATGTATTTTATAACAAAGGTTCACACCTCGAGGCCACTAATTTGTGTCCTCACCTATGGATGGATTTCACAATACGTAAATGTTACAAATCAGAATTTGTGAAATAAATTTATTCACAACCTAGATGTTGGCTATTTCTGTAGGTAGCCTGTATTCTTACTCCATGACATGGACTCAGGTTTTCTTTCAGATCCAATCCCCTCTCACCTCTCAGCTGCCTTATTGTAGCAGGCACTCATTTACTTTCCTTACAGTTCATTCTCAACAGCAGCTAGAGTGATCATGTTCACAGGATCAGCATTAAAAACCCTCCTCTAGTACCCCATCTTATTTAGACTAGAAGCCCATCATTGTGATGGCACACAAGGTCCTACACTACCCACCACCATTCCCTGCTTGCTGTTTCTCTTCTTATTATCCCATCTCTCTTTGGCCTCACTGGTGCACTGGCTATTCCTCAACATGCTGGGCATACTCTTGCTCAGAGCCCTTTCTCTTTATGGCCTTGCCTTGAAACTTTCTACTTGGTTTGACCCCCATCCCCAGATCCTTACTCAGATATACCTTATCCCTAACCTGAGGACACTATCTTTAAAATATCTTCTCTTCCCCTGCATTTCCCCCTCCATTAAAACTGTCTAGCTTTTCCATTATCACCAACATTCAGTAGCAATGTTATCACCAACAAACATACTCTATATTTTACTTATTTATTTAGTCTATTGTACCCCGTCCCCTAGTAGAAAGGAAAATCCATGTTGCCAGAAATTTCTGAATGTTTTGTTCCCTGCTGTATTCCAAGTACCTGTAAGATAGATTATCAATAAGTATTTGAATTCCCTAGAAATAACCTATGAGCCTCTAAATATTACTATTAATATATAGGCTAGGTTTTCCTGGGACTTTTGCAGAGAGATGGAGGAGATGGTTTATGTCCAGGGGGAGATTCTCCTTTCAATTACTCTTTTCCAGAGAGTTGAGATCAACCTACTTTGGCTTAAGAGAGCTGCTCTTCCATTGCCTTTGGATACCACTAAAACATATTCTCTTTAGGGCAGCACAAAATTTAATCAAGGAGACCAGATGGGAATGTTCACAAGAATCTGAGAGTAAGATGTGCAAAAGTCAGCTAGATTTTAGGAAAAAAAAGATTTACAAAAATTTATTATTACCTTCAAATACAATGACATATAAGCCTAAATAAGTACAAAAATTTAAAAAAATTTCTAGCCTCCAACCATTGACCACCTCCCTCCTCACCTCTATCACCACCCCATCAAAGAGGTAAAGTCAAACTTATTGTCCAAATTGTGGATTATCCAGGCTATTTGCTTCTCCCTCATTCCTTTTCTGCTTGTAGGCTTTTGGCCATTTCTCTGCTTGTCATTGTTTCCTATCCAGGAAACAATGTAATAAGATGAAATTAAGGTAGTCAATGTGATTACTTCTGGTAAAAAGTGTGGAGGGAAAGACTATTGGCTAAAAGGAAATTTGAAGAGTTCATATGCATTGTAGTCCCATGCATTTCATTAGCACACATAATTGATAGCAATACTAATGCATTAAAAATGATTGTTCTTTACTACCTGTGTGCATTACTAGCACACATGTTTTTCATTAACACACATAAGCAAGGGCAATATACCTGTAGTAAAAATGAGTTTTTTTACTAGCCATTTTGCAAAGTTAGTGGGTATTTGTATGGCTGATCTACTTGTGTATGTAAATGTAAACACCTCTATATGCTATGGTGACATCTTAAAGTAATTGAAAGTTCAGTATGAAAACTGTCCAGCCTTAAGACTACCTTCAGTTAAAAGGTTGTGCCTTTTAATAGCTGAAAAGGCTGCCCTTTCAGACATATCTCAGAATAGAGAATTTATTATATAAAGTACAGTCTCATTGGGTATGGAAGGTAAATAACCCCATTAAGAACGGAATGTGAAGGAAATTCAGTACTATTCAAATAGGGCAAAGGGGCCAACAAAGTAGAACAAAAGGCAGTTATGGAAGTCAACCACTGCTTCTATTTTGGGTTTGAGATTTTGTGCTGGATAAAATAGATTATAAAAGCTGACTACTTATAATCAAGAAGAGCCTAAGCAAGAGGCCTGCAAAAATGTATTCTTTTGTAGAAAAGCATGAGTAGAACATAGCCTATTGGTCACGCATTAATTGAACAATCCCAAAGGTGGAAAATGTTAACTACCACAAATGAACTTTCAAAGGTCTGTGAATGAAAAGATCCTCTCCTGGCTCTATAAGCCCTAGTAGACCTTGTGCACAAGTTTTCCAAAGCATGAGTATTCTTGATGGGTGACTTGATTAACTGTCCTCTTGTTTGACTGAGCCCGTTCCTGGTGGCGGAATTTCAGAATCATGGCTATTCCTCTCTATGGAATATTCCTCTTCTACTTGAGCTACCACACAATAGTTTCCTGCCACTTAGTACCTACATTTGTTGTCATCCACATCTATAACATCTACACGTATTGCCATTTACCTATCATTACAAAAATTAAATTGCTCTTGAGCCTTCAGAATTGAATATTCCTGAAATGGAAGCACTCGATAGGTCTTGGAGGCTTATTTGGTTCACACATCTGCCTTTAGGTTGTTAAAGAACTAATTAGACTATAGGACACTGAGATATCTTCGATTTTCAAAAAAATACCATATCTACATTTGGCCAACAACTTTCCCTGTAGAGTCTGTTCTGTGTTTCTATAATGTGAGTTAGCTCTTACATAAGTGGCAAATGGGAAAATGAGGCTAGCATAATTCAGAAGTCATGTTGGTCATACATGATTTTTCTCAAATTATTAATGCTTTACATTCCAAAGCATTGTCAGCTGAATACAGCCAGCTATGGAAGATCATAGAATATAAAATTTATAGCCCAACTAAGTTAGGGGAAATATCACACCATAAACAGTTTCGCCACGTACTTTGTCTCAGAGTCCTTATTGTGTGGCTTTTTCTGATTTAGGTGTATTTTGCTTTTATCTCCTCAAGTCACTTCAGTCCTTAATTTTATGCCTTCCATCAAGCTAGCCTCTCTCTTTCTGTTTCTTTTATTGTAGTAAAATATTCATTTTTTTCCCCTGTGTTCACAGTATCTTTTAAATCAGAAAGTTAAATAGATTTTTTTAACTGAGAATATTTTTTTAGGTTTTTTATTTTTGTTGGTGTTTTTGTTTAAAAGTTGCCTAAGTTCTGAATGGTCTACTCCTAAGCCTATTTTACCTAGAAGTCCTGTGATTTTGCACAGTACATGTATTTTCTGAAATACTGCTTATAGCAGAAGAGTCTGTATTTCATTTCCTGATGAATGTTAAGACAGCTGTTTATAACTGACCATTTTCAGGGCTTGTCCTAGTAAGTTAAACTAAGATTTGAGCAGAATCATTGGTAAAGTGCATAGTGGGTTACCAGAGCAGCCCCAAGACTTGCTGAAATTTTTGTAAGTTTATTAGTTGAAAGTTCAGAAGTCTCACAGCTTATCAGTTTTAGTGCAATGCTCTTATTCCTCAGGCCTCTCCCATTTCCAACAAATGGGAAATTATAAAATGCTGCCTAAAGCATATAATGGTGACTTTTATGAATTTTCTTGGAGCCATTAGAAATAATTTTTGATGTTAAGAATGTAGTTGCTCAGACACACTGAAGCCCCTTTCTAAACCTTGTTCAACTACATAAGAATTTTGAGTTTTCAGATAGGATTTTATTTCCTGCTCTCTCCCCTACCCCCAACCAGTGCTCATGACTCTTGTTCTGTCCTCAGACACTTCTGCTTATGGCTAATTGGGCAAAGCAGTTACATGGACGTGATCTTATGGGTGCGATTTCAACTCAATAAGCATATATCGAACACCTACTACATGTGGAGAACTCTGCTAATGAGATACAATGCTAACTCCCAAATCAGAAATTGGTGTACGACCAGAGATCTTCTAGAGGCAATGCCTCAATGCAAGACAGCAACCAGAATGGAATAAGGACAAATCCCTTAAGGGGCCATTTTGCTGGAATGCCTTTTTTTTTTTTGCTGTGGTGTCTGCAGACAAGCTGAGAGCTGAGAGAAGGGTCGGAGAGTGATGGGCATCCATACCTAAGAAGCTACCTTATTTTGTAACTTGTCTTATCCCTGACATTAGTTTAATGACATATGTGTGTGTATGTGTTCCATTACTTCACAAAAGACCACAAATCCGTAAGTGATCTCAATAACTAAATTTCTCTATGTCGCAAATCCACAAAACCAGCCTGGAATAGTGAAATTCCCATGAAATTGAATCGATCCTCAAATTATTGCTTAAATGAAAGGACAGTAGAAACTTAAGAGCATATTAATGCTAATGGGAATTACTCAGCTAATGCTGTGCAAGACCAGTTGAGAAGCACACTAGGCATGCTACAAAAAAAGCCATTATGCTCATTTTTCCGGAGATGCATGATTTGTTTTATTCTTAAAACATTTGAAGTTTAAAGTTTTTATACTATGCTTTATAAATAGAAGTGTAATGAGGTTGAAAACCAAAATAGTGCTCACCACTGTGCAGAGAAAGAGAAAGAGGAAGCGGTAGCTGAATGGTGCCCATTTGAATTCCTTTTTCTAAAAATCCAATTTAATTTTTTATCAGTTGTCTCATTAACCCTAAGATTTGGAAAATTAAATGCTACTGGAGTAAAATAAGAGTAACAATGCAAAATAATTTTAAAGAGCTTATTTTCATGTTGGTTTTCTCTTAAACATTTTAAAATTAAAATGTTCTTACATCATGAAACTATTTTGCAATATGTATGTGATTTATCCCTAAGTTGGAATCCACCTGTTTTAAATGTATACTGAGCTTTTACTTATGCTTTGAAAATATAGTAGATAAAAAGCATAAATGTTCTGATATTATGTTTTGTCATCTCCAGCTAAGAAGATTGAAATCCAGAGAAACAATTTTCTGAAGAAATGAAATCGTATGCCCTCCTGAACTCTGAGGGGAAAATAGCTTCTCTGTTTGCTCAGAATATGAAACAGTAAAAGAGTACAAGTAAAACAGCCAGCCTTGCCACACCATGTCACAGTTCTATTTGTAGTGTTTGAAATGACATTTAAAAAGATTTTCTGGGACTTTGCTTATTTATTTATTTAAGACCTAACTGGTACAAATAATATTTGCACAATCTTGCTGATGTAAGATTTTTCAAATCAGATGTATTTTTTTCTGGGAAACTTGGGAGATTGCTTTGAAGCCTTTGTGTTGCATAACTTCACAGAGAATATGTGAAAACGAGATTTTGGAAGTGCTCTTTATGCTGGTAACATTTCTGAAAATGTTAAGAGCATCCTCCAATGTCCTTATTTCCTCGGCACTTGGAGTATCTTCAGTAGACTCTGGTCTCACACGGTGGGCAAAAGAATGTCGAGGATGAAAACTTATTAAAAGGCAAAAATCCCCTGTTTATATTTTAATTACTATGTTTTTCAAAGAAAAAAGCACATTTAAAGAATTTCTGCATATTGTCACTTCTCATCCCTTGGGTAATAAATGTTTCCCTTGGGCTAGATGATGGTCCAGATAATTTGGTGTTGTTGAGGTTGGAAGTGAAGATTCTATAGAAATCAAACCTGATTTGTTTTACAAGTTTGCATAATATATCAATTTTGGCAGCATATTATTGCATTTTGGGGGTTTTTGAGACAGGTTTTCACTCTGTCATGCAGGCTGGAGTACAGTGGCATCATCATAGCTCAATGCCGCCTCGACCACCTGTGCTCAAGCAATCCTCCCACCTAAACCTCCCAAGTAGCTGAACCATGCACACCACCATGCCCAGCTAATTTTTAAAATTTTTTGTAGAGGTAGTGTCTCACTATATTGCCAACCCTGGTTTCAAACTCCTGGCTTCAAGCAATCCTCCTGCCTTGGATCCCCAAAGGGCTGGGATTACAGGTATAAGCCACCACACCTGGCCCTCCTTTTGCTCTTATTATAAGATCTTGAATTTAGGGAGAAGAGGTTTTCCTTCTCCTCATTTATGAATGTGATTAGATAAATCATATAAATAAGATGTTATATTTTACTTTACAGTTAAACTATACTGTATTATAAAATTATAACAGTACACAACTGAGCAAAACCACCTGTCAGTGGCAGTTTGTAAATAATGACAGAAAAATCTATCTTCATATTTCTACTCAAATATTATTTTTGACACCAAATAGTTTTCTGAGTTTGATTGCTCACCTTAATCAACAAACTTGGCTCAAATATTTGGCTCATCTCAAAAGTTAAGAATTGTCTCCAATGATAAAGATTTGGTACCACTGAGAATATTCAGAGAAATAGGTGGTAAGCTGTGAAGGTCATCCCCAAAATGGAGTTCCAATGTTGCTTTCAGAAATGGCAGCCTCATGGAGCTAAGTGGACAGTCCTAGACTTCTGGCTTTGAAGGGAGAAGAATGCACTTTGGATTTATTAAAATTTTAAAAATTTGTATAAATTTATGAGGAACAAGTGTAAATTTGTTACACATGCAGATTGCCTAGTGGTGAAGTCAGTACTTTTAGAGATCTATCACTCAAATTGTACCCATTAAGTAATTTTTCATCAGCCACCTTCCTCCAACTCCCTCACGCTTCTGAATCTCCATTTTCTGTCATTCCACACTCTATGTCTATGTGCACACATTGTTTAGCTCTCATTTACAGGTGAGAACATGTGGTGTTTGTCTTTTTGTGCACACTTGGGGTTTGGACTCTAACATATATATTTAAAAATAAAAATCTGTTGCTTTATTGTGGAGTTATATCTTGTGTACCATTTTGATTTAGAATGTATATCTTCCAGATTCTTTAAGAGTTCAAGAAACAGTTGGGGAACTGCCATGGCTTAAAGCACATCAGATCACCTCGTCCTAAAATTTCTGCGGTCAGAGAAGAGGGACAGTCCTAAGAACTGTGAATGCAACTGAACTACTTGACAATGTTAACTCACTGGACAGCTGCTGATCACCACTTTCAGGGAAGGGTTCCCTGATCAAACTGTCTGTATGTATTTACATGTTATTCTAAATAGTGATACAGCAGTTCTTGTTCACGTGTTATTTTATAAAGGTTTTTCTGAATATTTTTTATGTGTATAAATCCTTTACGCTTGTGTTAGTCAGAAGCCTCACCTCTCCCTTTTTTTTTTCAGAGTCTCACTTTGTCACCCAGGCTGGAGTGTAATGGCATGATCTCAGCTCACTGCAACCTCTGCCTCCCAAGTTGAAGCAATTCTACTGCCTCAGCCTCCTGAGTATCTGGGACTATAGGCGTGTGCCACCATGCCCAGCTAATTTTTGTATTTTTGGTAGAGACGGGGTTTTGCCATGTTGACCAGGCTGGTCTCAAACTCCAGACCTCACGTGATCCACCCGCCTTGGCCTCCCAAAGTGCTGGGATTACAGGCATGAACCACTGCGCCTGGCCAGAACCCTTTTTTATCCCAAGGGGTAGAACTCCAACTAGCTTAAGAAAGAGGAAAATATTTGGGAAGGCTACAGGTTTATCTCACGTGACCTAAACTCAGGCAAGGGAGGCATGTGGCTAAACCTTACAGAAACAGGATCTAAGCATTCTCCCCAACTTTCAACTGTGTTTCTCTTTGTCTGTTGGGTTAAATCCCAATGGCTGTAAAGCAATATCCTCTACATCAGTGGTCCCCAACCTTTTTGGCACCAGGGACCAGTTTTGTGGAAGACAGTTTTTCCATGGACCTTTGAGGGGAATGATTTCGGGATGATTCAACCACATTACATTTATTGTGTACTTTATTTCTACTACTATTACATTGTAATATATAATGAAATAATTAAACGACTCACCATAATGTAGAATCAGTGGCAGCCCTGAGCTTGTTTTCCTGCCACTAGATGGTCCTGTCTGGGGGTGATGGAAGACAGTGACAGATCATCAGGCATTAGATTCTCATAAGGAGCATGTGACCTAGATCCCTCACACGTGCATTCACAATAGAGTTAGTGCTCCTGTAAGAATCTAATGCTGTCACTGATCTGACAGGAGGCAGAGCTCTGGTGGTAATGCAAGTGATGGAGAGCAGCTGTAAATACAGATGAAGCTTCACTCACTCACCTGCTGCTCACTCCTGCTGTGTGGCCCAGTTCCAAACAGGCCACAAACTGGTACTGGTCCATGGCCCAGGAGTTGGGGACCCCTGCTTTACATGGTGGAGAATGCACAGCAATGATGCCAACCCTAATATGCTACAACTCCTGCCACTAGATTCACCAAACTGTCATTTCCCAGTTCTAGTTAAATAAAGCCCAGACAGATACACATCTAGATCCATCAGCTGTGGCCAAAGAAGTCACGCATGAACCTGGCAGTTCTCATTGAGATCACATGGCTGAAGAGGAAGGGGGTTTGGGAGAGAAGTTCTCAATAGGAGGGAGGTTTTGGGCAGAAAACATGATAATAGTTTACCATAGTTTCCAAACAGAAATACAAATGCCCCAGGAATAGAGGTGGTAGTGTCTTAAGTGCAATGTTCTGAATGCTCAATGCATGTTTGAGACTGACTGCTTTCCAGATAACTTTCAGGACTTGAAAAATATAACTGTTCTTCAGCCAGGTAGCAGAGTTGTGCAGAGGGAGCATGCTGAGTCTGTAACAGTTCCACAACCTATCAAATTGGTAGGAGATCTCCCACATTTCCTTGACCTCACCCCTGAATTATTTGTGATGAAATTGTAGTGAAGGGTATGGACTCTGGACCCAGACTTCCTGAACTGAAATCTACCCTTCTGACTGTGTGACTTTGGGCAGGTTGCTTAACACCCCATGCCTCAGTTTTCTCATCTGTTAAGTGGAGATAGTACCTAGCTTAGAGGGACAGAGGATTTGATGAAGATTCAATACCTGCCCCTGGCCAAAAGTTAATAGTTCAATACATGTTAATTGTTATTATTATTCCCATAGTTACATAATTATAAGAAGAAACTCTACAGGAGAAGCTTCTATTTGTCTGTATATGCTGCTCCTTATGCTGGAATGGCCCTTCTCCTGCTTCGTCAATATGCAAAGCTCCAAATGTGCTGCAGTTCCAGCTTTACTCTCTGGTTGCTCAAAGCATCCTAAAGGAAGAAAACACTGACATGCTATTTGTTGGGTTGTTGATTCTGTTCTCTCCATGTACCATGATAATTATGAGAGTTTAGACCATATCTGGTTCATTTCCATATTTTCAAAATTTAGCAGACAAGAGAAGATGAATGGTTGGTGGGATGACTAAAAACATGTACATTTCAGTTTTTTCTTGTTGGTATCGCCTCTGCCATTATACTCAAGATTCCTTCTTTAATCCTTATCTTACTGACATCCTAACAACCCTTCAAAGTCCAGCTCAAACGCCACATTTTTGGTTAGGCTTTCCCTGACCACCCAGCCTGGTCTCTACAATCTTAGCACATTTTCCTCCCTAGTCATGTGGCATGGTCTTGTATTGTAGATTAACCTAAAAATAAGTGAGATGTACAGGTTTCACCCTTATGGTTGTAGAAATTTTATGTAGTCAAATTAATGCTTCTCTTTGCTTTTAGGTAGAATATGTGTAACTAATCCTGCCTTTTAAAATATCACCTTAATGTATTTTTATTATTTTATTTTATTTTATTATTTTAGAGACAGGGTCTCGCTATGTTGCCCAAGCTAGACTTGAACTCCTGGGCTCAGGCAGTCTTCCTGCTTCAGCTTCCTGAGTAGCTGGGACTACAGGCACAGGCCATAGCACTCGGCTTTAATGTATTTTTAAACATAGCTCTGTGCTTTATAGCCAGCAAAGAGTTCTTTTACTTCTTAAAGTCTTATACTTAATTTTAAAATTTGTTATATTCTTGGTTAAAAAGATTGAGCCTATTAAAGGATTTATCCTGTTATAAGATAAATTGGAAATTCTGTTTCCTGACTCACTAGATTTAATTTAATTCAAATTATTAAGCATAGAGAAGCCGAATAATCTTAAGAAGTCAAAAGAAAATTTGCCAAAAAGGAGAAATATATATGATTTATGCAACTTCCTAGTAGGTGTTGGGCATCAGATTAAAACAGTGAGCAATCTATGAGAAAAGCCCAGCTGCCAGTTTTGGAAATGTGAATTACAACTGAGGATAGCCAACGTCTTAGGTGTCCTTAATTATGAAGAGTTATGGATGGAAGTATTCCTGATCTTAAATTGTATAAAAGTCCTTGTTTCTCTGTACTTTTTATGATGCAGGTGGTCATTTTTTTCTAATAGGAGGCATCATATTTGATAGAGATGAGAAGAACTTGGAATTGGTTCTAGTTCTAGCTCTAGAGTTCCTTGTCTATAAAGACAGAGGAAATATTACCTGTCTTGACAAGGATCCAAAGACTTGGGATCTGGGAGTTGTGCCTGGAAGCCACAGTACCTTTCACAAACACCGTAAGTAGTAAGCATTCATTCATGGGATATTTTATCTAAGTATTTTAAAACAATGTGTTTTGTTACATCAAAACAATTAAATAAGAAAAAAAGGTGGAGGGGTAGATCTCTCCCAAGCACTGCTGAATTTTTCCAGGATGATTTCTTTAAAACAGAACAAAACAAAACACAACAAAATATTTTAAATCACTCTTTCTTTCTATTAGCTGGCTTCTAAATAGTCACATGACTAGGTCTTCAAAAGTCTAACAGAACAGGCTGAAACATTTTTAAAATGCTGGCATGCCGTATTTCTTTTTGGTATTCTCAATGTCAAATGATTTGCTAAGCTGGTCTTTTATCCCAGTGCTACCAGATGGATTTCTAAAACTTGTCCTTTCATCTGTTTGTGTCTTCTAGCTCCCATCCCAAGACCTGTGCCATCTGTTTTTCTCTTATCAATTCCTTCCTCACCCTCTCCTCCCTTCTACCCTCCCCTCTTTGCTATACTTTCCCATAAGCCTACAGACTCAAGCTTTCAAAATTGCTAAAGAATCTTTCCTCTACTCTGTCTCTTGTACACCTACCTTGTTCCCACCTCTTTCCAGCCAAGTATCTGAAAAAGATATGTCAACTCCTGCTTTCTCCTTTTCAGCTGCAGAGTCTGGCTTCTGCTTCCACTGTTTTCTTCAACTGCTCTTGCAGAAGTGCCCAGTGTCCATTGAATGCCTGGTCAATGGTCTTTCCCTACTGCCCTACTCTACTAGGTGCTACTGACAGCCCCTCCTCCTCCTGGTCCATGTGCAACTTCACTTTTTTTGAATCCAGATTATTTCTAGTTCTGGCATCCTTTCTCAGTCTTCTTTAATAGCTTGCCTTCTTCCGTCCACCCCACCAAGTTGTTGGCATTGCTTTTGGTTCTCTTCTTGCCTCCTTTATTGGAGAACTCACCCATTCCCATAGATTTAATTATAGTGTGTGCACGCACATGTTGATAACTCCAACTTTGGTATTTCTCATACCGAGAAGGTCATAAAGAACACCCAATTCAATAATTTTGTATTTCTAACTGTCCATTTCCTTTATCACTATTACTTTTAAAAACATAATTCTAACTATGTCACTTGCCTGCATAAAATTCACTAGTAGCTCCTTGCCACATATGGGATAAAGGTCAAAGCCCTAAACATTGCAGGGGCATGTAAAATGCTTCCCCATTCCTATCTAAGTGTCAGTCATGGCAAATGCCAGGCTGTCTTTGAACCTCGATGTCTTGCATGACTCTAGGCCTCTATTCTCACCCTCTCCCTGATTTTCCCTCTTTGGCTTTGATCATTGAGTGCCTCCCTATTCCTAAGGTCCAATTCAAATCTCAACTTCTCTGTGAAACTTGTTTTGATTTTCCCTTAGAGACACTATATTATAACTGTTAATGTGTCTGTCTCCTGTCAGAATGTAGGGACCCTGAGGGTGGGGATTATGTCTCACTTATCTATCAATCTCATATCCTTAACACAATCTAGCATATGTAAATGCTCAACAAATGTGTGCTAATTGATATATATGAATTGACTAAAGCAGTTAGTGATTTGGTGAAGCATAGCCCTGACTATAATTATATTATGTCAAATAAGAAGATAATATGTAAAAATATTAATGCAATCCTATATTCCCAGTATATAGTCTTCATATTTTTGAGATTGTATCAGCAATGATGCCTCTATAATGTTCATATTCATGATGACTGTTCTTTTCCTAAATTTTCAGGGACTTCTCCAATTTTCATCAAGAAGTTTTAGTATCAATCCCTGCCTCCTTTTCCCCACAAGTTAGCTTTTTGTTACTTTTAGCCAGATGGCTTTGCCTGTTCCCACCAACAGTTTTTCTATATGAGAACAGAGCCCATAACTGATACTATAACTGAATCACTTGGGAAATCAATAACTAGAAACTTTTGAGCCACGAGGAGCAGCGCTGAAGACCTGGCACATGACCTAGAGAGTATTGGGCCATTAATGTGGCTCTAGTTTTTCTGGCTAAACTACTCCCGAGTCACGAAAATTGTCTTGTTCTTAAGACCCTCCAGGAAGATGTTGCTGCCTCTATCCAGACCATTTATGCATTGGTTAATCAAACAATCAATCAAGCTATCTATCTATCCTGCTGCCTTGTTCCACAAAGGATGTAAGATAAGATTATTTGGTTCATAAATATATCAAGATAGCAAACACTAGAAGTAATTTTTTTAAGTCAGTGAGAAAAAGTAGGGAAAATAAAATGGAGCCAGGAATTAGGCTCCTTTCAAGGTGCTTACAACAGAGGTCTAAATATTTACTAGAGGCAATATACAATATTTCTGATTTGATTCTGAGCTTTCCTGCAGCTAGTGTAAAGAGGGACAACCTAATAAGCTATGAAATTCATGGTATCTGTAAGTATAAACCAAGTCAATTTTCCCACACAACTATTCTTTATGCTAAGACCTGAAAGATGGTTTCCATTTGCTGGGTAAATCTTCCTCCATCCCTTTATTTTGAGCCTATGTGTGTCTTTGCATGTGAGATGGGTCTCCTGAATACAGCACATCGATGGGTCTTGACTCTTTATCAAATTTGCCAGTCTGTGTCCTTTAATTGGGGCATTTAGACCACTTACATTTAAGGTTAATATTGTTATGTGTGAATTTGATCTTGTCATTATGATTACAGTTGGTTATTTTGCCCATTAGTTGATGCAGTTTCTTCATAGTATCAGTGGTCTTCACGTTTTGTTACATTTTGCAGTTGCTGGCACTGGTTTTTTCCTTTCCATATTTAGTGCTTCCTTCAGGAGCTCTTGTAAGGTAGACCTGGTGGTGACAAAATCCCTCAGCATTTGCTTGGCTGTAAAAGATTTTATTTCTCTTTCACTTATGAAGGTTAGTCTGGCTGGATATGAAATTCTGGGTTGAAAATTCTTTTCTTTAAGAATGTTGAATGTTAGCCCTCACTCTCTTTTGGCTTGTAGGGTTTCTTCAGAGAGATCCTCTGTTAGTCTGATGAGCTTCCCTTTGTGGGTAACCCAACCTTTCTCTCTGGCTGCCCTTAACATTTTTTTCCATCATTTCAACCTTGGTGAATCTGACAATTGTGTTTTGGGGGTGCTCTTCTTAAGGAGTATCTTTGTGGTATTCTCTGTGTTTCCTGAATTTGAATGTTGGTCTGTCTTGCTATGTTGGGGAAGTTCTCCTGGATAATATTCTGAAGAGTGTTTTCCAACTTGGTTCCATTCTCCCTGTCACTTTCAGGTACACCAATCAAACGTAGATTTGGTCTTTTCACATAGTCCCATATTTCTTGGAGGCTTTGTTCATTCCTTTTCATTCTTTTTTCTCTAATCTTGTCTCCATGCTTTATTTCAGTACGTTGATCTTCAATCTCTGACATCCTTTCTTCTGTTTGATCAATTTGGCTGTTGATACTTTATGCTTTACAAAGTTCTTGTGCTGTGTTTTTCAGCTCCATCAGGTCATTTATGTTCTTCTCTAAACTGGTTATTCCAGTTAGCAGTTCCTGTAACCTTTTATCAAGGTTCTTAGATTCCTTGCATTGGATTAGAATATGCTCCTTTAGCTCAGAGGAGTTTATTATTTCCCACCTTCTGAAGGCTACTTCTGCCAATTCGTCAAACTCATTCTCCTTCCAGTTTTGTTCCCTTGCTGGCGAGGAGTTGTGATCCTTTGGAAGACAAGAGGCATTCTGGTTTTTGGAATTTTCAGTCTTTTTGTGCTGGTTTTTCCTCATCTTCATGGATTTATCTATCTTTGGTCTTTGATGTTAGTGACCTTTGGATGGAGTTTGTGTGTGGTTGTCCTTTTTGTTGATGTTGATGCTATTGCTTTTTGTCTGTCTGTTTTCCGTTTAACAGTCAGGTCCCTCTTCTGCAGGTCTGCTGGCATTTGCTGGACGTCCAATCCAGACCCTGTTTACCTGGGTATCACCAGTGGAAGCTGCAGAACAGCAAAGATTCTGCCTGCTCCTTACTCTGGAAGCTTCATCTCAGAGGGGCACCCACCAGATGCCAGCCAAAACTCTCCTGTATGAGGTGTCTGTCAACACCTGCTGGGAGGTGTTTCCCCATCAGAAGGCACAGGGGTCAGGGACCCACTTGAGGAGGCAGTCTGTCCCTTCGCAGAGCTCAAGTGCTGTGCTGGGAGATCCGCTGCTCTCTTCAGAGTCAGCAGGCAGGAACATTTAAGTCAGCTGAAGCTGCGTGCAGGGCCACCCCTTCCCCCAGGTGCTCTGTCTCAGGGAGATGGGGGTTTTATCTGTAAGCCCCTGACTGAGGCTGCTACCTTTCTTTCAGAGATGCCCTGCCCAGAGAAGAGGAATCTAGAAAGGCAATCTGGCTACAGTGGCTTTGAGGTACTGTGGTGGACTTTGCCCAGTCCGAACTTCCTGGTGACTTTGTTTACACTGTGAAGGGAAAACCACCTACTCAAGCCTCAGTAATGGTAGACACCCCTCTCCCCACCAAGCTGGAGAGTCCCAGATGGACTTCAGACTGCTGTGCTGGCAGGGAAAATTTCAAGTCAGTGGATCTTAGCTTGCTGGGCTCCATGTGGATGGGATCCACTGAGCAAGACAACTTGGTTCTCTGGCTTTGGCCCCATTTCCAGGGGAGTAAACGGTTCTGTCTCGCTGGTGTTCCAGGTGCCAGTGGGGTATGAAAAAAACTCTTGCAGCTAGCTCGGTGTCTGCCCAAATGGCCACCCAGTTTTGTGCTTGAAACCCAGGGCCCTGGTGGTATAGGCACCTGAAGGAATCTCCTGGTCTGCGGATTGCGAAGACCCTGGGAAAAGCGTAGTATCTGGGCCAGATAACACCATCCCTCACAGCAGGGTCCCTCACGGCTTCCCTTGTCTAAGGGAGGGAGTTCCCTGACCCCTTGTGCTTCCCGGGTGAGGCAACGCCCCACCCTGCTTCTGCTCACCCTCCATAGGTTACGCCCACTGTCTAGCCAGTCCCAGTGAGATGAACAGGGTACTGCAGTTGAAGATGCAGAAATCACCTGCCTTCTGCATTGCTCTCACTGGGAGCTGCAGACCAGAGCTGTTCCTATTCGGACATCTTGCCTGGGAATCCTGGTTCTTCATAATAGTAAAATCTTTAATAGTGCTTGGCAAAATCAAGCCAACCTAAGCGGTGCTCATTTTACCAAAGGCATTTTTCAGGATATTCCTCATTTCTTCAAAATATTGAACAACAACAACAAAAAAAACACGATGGAACATTTTTACAGGATATTTTAATCACTTTAAAGTATATAAGGTAAAGAGGAGTGTTGCGGATAAAAAGCCAACTTTAACAAATGGACAAGAGTGGAGATTGTGTGATACTTGAAATGTTTATGGGCTTAGTAATCAGATCAGGCAGTGTTCAAAGCCTGCCTCTGCAGCTTACTAAGTGACCTTAGATGAGTTACTGAACTTAGAGCTTCAGTTTCCGTATCTACAAGATGGAGATGAAAATAATCTGTTTCAAAGAATTCTTCTAAGGACCAAATGGCACTGTATATAAGCTGTCTTGCTGGGTATATATTATGCATTCAGTTAATTATAGTTTCTCCCATAAGAAACCAGCACATCAGAGTGGCCTTCACTTACACTGCTGTACATAATCAGATAGTTAAAATAATTACCCCTTAGGTAAATATTTCTATAAAATCTTATATATGCTATAAATTTACCTGAATTATAATCTTTTAAATACTGAAATTCATTCTTACCTCTATTATTAATACAAATTATCAGAATTCTCGATTTGTGGAGCTTGAATTAGATCTAGCTATAATCGCTGTCATAAGACAATTCTAGACAAAACTGCTCTGACATGCATTACAGCACACTGTATTGTGATCACTTAAAAATGTATGTCAGAACCTAGGTTTAGAAATTATTTTGATATCCATAAGAAGCAGTCTCAATATTAACTTAGTTGTGAAATTTTCAAAGAAATATATTAAGGGAAGATCAAAGATTGTGGTGCCATATTGAGCATAACAAAGCAAGTACTTAATAGAAGACACAGCAAGTACTTATTAGAAGACAAAATTCATTTCTCTTAATTAAAGGAATTAATGAGCTGTGTGTGTATCTATATATGTGCATATAAAGGGAAGGGGAGGAAATATGTAAATGCATGCAGGGAGCTTTCATACTACTCTACAAGCTGAGCGTGCTTTAAGCTGCTGCAAGAAAAAAATATCTGAGCTTCTCAGATTCCTTCCTTCCCAACTTTTAAACCTGTATCATTCATAAAGCGTTCATTCTGCTTTTCTACTTTCAGAGTAAAGAGGTCCCTGTATTTTTACTGCTCAAATAAACTTTTTCTTCTTCTCAGGCTTTGATTCTGTCTCCCTTTTGAAGCTGAACGTAAGCGAACTCTTTCCTGAGAGACTTTGCACATATGAAAATGCTCTGAATTTGAAAATAACTATTAACATGAATTTAAACATTTTTCTGTAACAAAATGATTTGTTGTAGATCATTATTTTAAACTTTTTTACCTTAAAAATTAGAATTTCTGAAAATAATATACATCTTTGATATTAAATTTAGAAAATACAGGGAAAAGGATAAGGAAAAAAAGTAACCCACATCCTATAACCAAAATATAATCAGTTAAAAGATGACTATATTTCTTTCCAATTCTTTTTATATACATGTGTGTATGTATTCTTGCATGTAAGAGCAGACTATATATACTGTGTAACTTTATATCCACTTTTCTCTTAACATTAAATTACGGGCATTTTCTCACATTATTAAAACTTCAAACTATATACTTTTTTTTAGATGGAGTCTCACTCTGTCACCCAGGCTAGAGTGCAATGGCACAATCTTGGCTCACTACAACCTCCACCTCCCAGATTCAAGCGATTCTCCCACCTCAGCCTCCTGAGTAGCTGGGATTATAGGCGCATGCCACCACGCCTAGCTAATTTTTGTATTTTTAGTAGAGATGGGGTTTCACCATGTTGGTCAGGCTGGTTTCGAACTCCTGACCTCATGATCCATGCTCCTTGGCCTCCCAAAGGGCTGGGATTACAGGCGTGAGCCACCGTGCCCAGCCTAAAACTTCAAAATATTTTAAATACATTATTTAAACACCCTCTCCCACTTCTGAACATTCTGATCACCTGTTTTTTTCCACTATCATTAATAATTCTGTCATGAACTTCATTTTACCATGCAACAGGCTTTGGCCTACAGAATGTAAGCTCACACTCAAAATACATTCTGAGGAAGAAATTATAAACAGGAGATACTAGGGAAAGGAGTGAGACTAGGCATCCGAGCCCCCAGTCTGCCTGAGTATGAGGGAAAAAAACACATTACCATTTGACAGCTGCTCTGATGCCTGTAAAAAGGAACTTAAAGGGTTCCAATCTCTTCCTGATGGCCAGAGGTTCACATGGCTTCAGATGATACCAAGTGGTCTGTACTTGATCCCCAAGTTTAATAATGGCATTTCACATGAGCAGAGGTACAGGGAGCAACTGTGATCCCACACACAAAGCACCTCACTCAGACAGTTTTAGTTTAAGAATACAGCTGTGTACATATCCATTTATAAACATGTAAGCTAAAAGGACTAAAGACTCACTGGAAACCCAAGAAAAACAATGAATGTGTTACAATGATAGATTGCAGTAAAATAGCTTTTTAAAACTTTTATCATCGTGCTTTAGATATCCAATATTCAAAACAGAGAGAAAAATAGGCAGACCTTCATTTAAAAAAAGAACTAATTTTATGACATCATTGCATAAGCAAGAGCTTCCTGGGAAGGGGAGACAAGGGGACAATTAAAGAACAAGCTGGGGTAGGGAAGGGTAGAAATACAATCTTTACAATATCAAACCCAGTATGATATCTTATGATTCCTTATAATACTCCCATCTTACTTTCAAAATTCACCTTTACTAAGTGACAAGTTACTAACCCGACAAGCTTTAAGCTATTCTTATGTTTGAAAGCGATCCTTGATAAAGCTATCAGAAGTCTAAAAATATTCAAGACTGATGCACTGAATGTATTTGTATATTAATTTTGCCGCTAGTGTGGCATGGCTGCTTTTTTTCCTAACGGTATGGCTTCTGGCCATAGGAATATTTTGAAGAATTCTTTAATGCCTGAAGAAAGGGTACTAGAGATCCAATTAATTTTTTTACCTAATCAATCCAAATATTACGGTAATGATAATATCTTTGATAGTTAGCTATTCTCCAAAAAGAGAGCTACGTTTCTCCTCTAGTGACTCACAGTCCCCTCTGAAAATCAGTTGAGGGCTGTGTCTTCTCTTCCTGAAGAAATGTGCATGCACACCTACAAAATTCTTCAATTTCCAAAGGCCCTTGGACTCCCGGAATTCCTGTTAACAACCTCTATACCAGAAAAAGATGAATTTACAGAGAAATTGTAAACTGGCAGACTGAGAGTTGGAGAAAGAAATAAAAGATGGGAAGTAGAAAATGAAGTTCCCACTCTGGGCCAGACGTGGCCTAGATATTTCCTCTCACTTTTCACAGCAGCTCTGTGCACTACATATTTTTTAATAGTCAAGGAAACTAAGGTTCAGAGAGGTTATGTGGCTTTCCCACAAGGTCATACTGCTGCAAAGTGGCAGAGCCAAAACACAAACCTGATCTTCTGACTTTAAGTCCGATGCACACCTCACTTAGCACTTAGAAAGTGAACTTACTATGGTTTCATCTTGGGACTTCTCAAGACTGAACTATTAGACTAAATGCATCTACTGTAAACTCCCTGAGATGGGGGGTCCATGTCTCATTCCCTCTATATCTCCAGCACACAGACGGCATATAGAAGGCATTCCTTAAAAGAGGAATGAGTGAATAAATGAAAACACTGGGGCAACAATCCCACTGATAGTGGCAGAAGCTATATGCAGCTGTATGTTGCCACAACATAAAGGTCCTTGTCATCACTAAATATTCCTTTAGATGACCACTGGACACAGACATTAACATATTTTAAAACACATATGGTAAAATTCTTGTACTAGAACAGTGTTTAATCCTCTTGAAAAATAACTTATTAATAAAACAAAAAGTAGCTTTCTATCAATCTGCCTAATACTATCAGAATAATTAACATCCTTTGTTAACCAACTAGTGTATCTTATAAAAGCCAACTTATATTGAAAATGAATACATAAATTAGGACTACTTTTAAAAAATACTTAATTTTGCTAATTTCCTAACTAGAATGTAAGTGCATTTTTGTTTTGTTTTTGTTTTTGCAATAATTGCTCTGAAGATAAAACCAAAGCACCCTTTCAATGTAGCAAAGGTAATTGGTGCATTTACTGCTGGTGGAATGTTGATGTATGACTATGTATCAAAGGTCATCCTTCTGTACTCATACATTATCAAATTTGAAAGCACAATATTTGATTCTGAACAACCTTTAAACTACCCAAAATGTGTGTGAAAAATAGATAGAGTTCTACTTTGGGTTGAAAAAAAAAATGAACCCATGTTTTGGAAGCAGAAGGGTCAAGAAGCCAGTGGCAAGGTTAGATGTCAGCACTATGAATCTCAGACTGTCTTAGCTTATCAATGAGGTCTAGTACCATGATCACAAGCTAAAATTGCTGTACTAATGAAGACAAAGGTCTAAAAAATTAGTTAGTGCAGGCCCCCTGACAGAGGGCAGTACCTCGTGGACAATAATGCAGAAATAAGGATATAAATCACTCTTTAGAGATAATAAAACCTATAACACACAAATTGAGTTGTTTACATGTCCATTGGAGGCACTGTTAAAAACAGAAGGTATCAGCTGCCGTATCTCTTCTTATTCATCTGGAATGCAGCTGCCCCAAATTCAGCTTCTTTATTAGAAAGCAAGGCATCTGCTTCCCATTCTCTTCTTCCAACTCCAGATACACAGCACTACTTTGCCAACACACAATTTAGTAGTCTTGTGCCATCCCGACCTGAAAGAATTGTTGGACATTCACTCTGGCTTCAAATTTTTGCTTACAATTGTTTGCTAGGTAGATAAATTGGTCTTATCAGAATGTACTAAAACATAAACAGCTGTGGTTTTCTCCTTTGATGGTTCAGGTGCAGGGGGAAACAGTGGAAAAGAAAAAATTCCCTCCTTTTTCTGTAATGATTGTGGTTATTTTGAAATAAATAAAACATAATTTAATTTCATCAAGCCCAACTACAGAAGACTGCCTTATTGAAGAGAAGATCATACAAACATACAAAAAGAATCCGGTCTTCAAAACAGAAAACACTGTGCTGAAAAGGACCAGGAAGAACCCGTAACAACTACCCAACACATGTCTCAAGCATATCAATTTTCTTTCAGTCTGTACTTTATTTCATACAATTCACAGCATCCCATTCTGAAAATTCATGTATTCTTTAGCTATGTGAATATTCTTAATTGAGAATACAAGTCCATTCCAAATATATTTTCATTTTTGTTGCTGCTAAAAAAGATATTTTTAAAAAGAAAACCACTGTAATTTAATAAAACAAGAGCCAACTCATGGCAGCTGTGCAAAGTCTTTAGAATTCTTGCTATAGACAGTAAGGCACAAGTAGCCAGTTTCATTTTGGACACAGGGTGGGCAACATCACACACTGGGGCCTGTCATGGGGTGGGAGGAGGCAGGAGAGATAGCATTAGGAGATGTACCTAATGTAAACGATGAGTTAACGGGTGCAGCACACCAACATGGCACATGTATACATATGTAACAAACCTGCATGTTGTGCACATGTACCCTAGAACTTAAAGTACAATTTAAAAAACAAAAAAACACAATGAGGCTGGGTGTGGTGGCTCACGCCTGTAATGCCAACACTTTGGGAGGCCGAGGTGAGAGGATCACCTGAGGTCAGCAGTTCAAGACAAATCTGACCAACGTGGTAAAGCCCCATCTCTACTAAAAATACAAAAATTAGCCAGGCGTGGTGGCATGCGCCTGTAGTCCCAGCTACTCAGGAGGCTGAGGCAGGAGAATCCCTTGAATCCAGGAGGCGGAGGTTGCAGTGAGTCGAGATCACACCATTGCATTCCAGCCTGGGCAACAAGAGCCAAACTCCATCTCAAAAAAAAAAAAAAAAACAATGAATAACTTGGTTGGCTTTAATTCATAAATTATACCACAAATAGAGCAAGTTTCAATTACGCTTGCCATGTACAGTAACACATTTCCTTTAAATACTATTTATTTATGTATTTATTTATTTTTGAGATGGAGTCTCACTCTGTCACCCAGGTCGGAATGCAGTGGTGTGATCTCGGCTCACTGCAACCTCTGCCTCCAGGATTCAAGCAATTCTTCTGCCTCAGCCTCCTGAGTAGCTGGGACTACAGGCACATGCAGCCACGCCTGGCTAATTTTTTGTATTTTAGTAGAGTCAGGGTTTCACCATGTTGTCCAGGCTGGTCTCAAACTCCTGAGCTCAGGCAATCCACCTGCTTCAGCCTCCGAAAGTGCTAGGATTACAGGCATGAGACACTGCGCCCGGCCTATTTTATTTTTTTGAGACAGAGTCTTGCTCTATCGCCTGGGCTGGAGTGCAGTGTTGCAATCTCGGCTCACTGCAACCTCTGCCTCCAGGGTTCAAGCAATTCTCCTCTCAGCCTCTGGAGTAGCTGGGATTATAGGGTTCCCCACCCTGACTAATTTTTGTATTTTTAGTAGAAACGGGGTTTCACCATGTTGGCCAGCCTAGTCTCAAACTCCTGACCTCAGGTTATGCGCCCACCACAGCTTCCCAAAGTACTGGGATTATGGGTGTGAGCCACTGCACCCAGCCCCTTTTAATACTTTTTAGATGCATGTGTCTGACTTTAAGATCTGAATTCCTATGGTCTATATACTGAAAGAGAAAATATTCTTACATTATTTTGCATGTTGGATGTATATGCATGTGAGTGTATCCAGGCTCCACTAGATACAGATGTCAAAAAAGCAGCAACTTTATCCAGACCACTTCTAACTTAATGTCAGTTTTAACACTGAGCCAGAAATCAGATAATAAAAATTAATATAAAAACAAAAAATATGTTTAAATACCTCATTCTCTAGATATTTATGGGAGCAGGGGGTAAGTGGTATTGGGATCTTCAACAATGGGAACTCATTAAACAAACACAAAATATTTTATGTACAAGTTAGAAACCTTACCCAAATCATGGATTCATGTGAATGAGGGATGAGCTCCTGTACTGTAATCGCCCTGAACACCTGTGCTGTGAGTTCATCTCCAGTTCAATTCATTCATGATTAGAGCTTCTCCTATGTCAGGCTTTGAGAGTACAAAACACGTGAATCCCCCGCCCTCAATGTGCTCACTTTCCATATTCTTAGGTCTTCAGCTAGTCCTTCTCACTTTCAAGCTCCAATTCCTGGATTTGTAAGAGTTTCAAGAGAAGCAGCACACCAACCATTGATGCTGAGAAAGTCAGATCTATCAGTTATATGAATCCACTCAACATACCTGTAGCAGGCACCATGCCAGGTTTTGTTTTTATTTCCTGTTATTTTGTTTGAGGAGAGCAAAGGTGAGAAAATAAAAATTGAGGAACATGGCCTATCTTCAGTGTTAGGTCGAATGAGGGAGGTAGACAGAACAAATAATAAGAGGTCAGGAGACTACAAGTTACATAAAGTGTATAAAGTGCAATCAGAACAAAAAAGCAAGTAACTGCTTAGAAAAGTTGAGGATGATGTCACTCAGAAGATTACAGATAATGCTGGGTCTTGAAGAAATAAGAATTTTAAAAGAATAGATCATATGAAAGTGCATGGCATCTCTCAGATGTACGAAATATTTATCTATGGCCGGAGTATACAGAAGAGTACTGGGAAATAGGCTGAAAACGTGATATTTGATTCTGAAGGGCTTCCGTGCAAGTTGCCTAGGGAGTTGCAATATACAAATGAGCCGTAGAATATTTTTAAAGACGTGTGTCTTAGAAAGCTCCAAGAGCATTGTGGACAATGGTTCAAAAAAAGACAGAGGAACCAACTGGAGTTTGCCTAAATTGTGAAGAACAAGTTATCTGGCCCTTTCCGTACTCAATAGTTCAAACAATTAAGATTTGCAAAATTCCCCACACTACAAAATCTGCACTAAGAGTATATTTCCCATTCTGTGTGGTCTGTCTGTGCATACTACCTATTCAACAGATACTGTCTTCCGTGTGTTGAACGCTGGGAATAAAATGATGAGCAACAACAGATATGGTCCTGCCTTCAAGGAGTTCATAGTTTGATATGGGAGATAACATTAGAAGGAATTTCAAGGAAGGGTGTTGAATAGGATGTCTGGCAAGTCTCAGGTTAAGACTGCCCTGAAGTAACAATTATCATAAAAATATGAAAAACCAAAAAGAGCATTAATCTATTTTTTACATCTGCCAAAGGAGAGGATTCACAGGTAGTAAAAAGAGTATGGACTTAAAGATCCTAGGTTCAGATTCCATTTGCAATGCCCATAAACTAAATAGTCTTGGGTAATGAATTTAATCTGTTTGACAGGATTCTATCTCCTCACACGGTTGTTGTGAGAACTGTGTGAAAGTACTTAGCATACAGTGCCTGACCAAGAGAAGGTATTCAAACAATGTACATTTAATTTCCCACATTCTTCACCCTTCAAAATATCTATTTTCATGAAAATAAATGATTTTTTCCAGTTGTCCTAAATCAAGTGCCAGGGATCTGGTAAAAGTCTTTGGCAGCTGAAAATCTGGCCTATTCTCACAGAATCCTGGACTAAAAACTTAAAAGTCTAATTTACAAGGGAGATTTTTGAGAACATTTTTCAATCCTTCCAGAGTACTTCCAACTTCCATTAATTCTGCTGCCAAATAAAAAAGGAAAGTATAAATACTCAAAAAAATAGAGAAAAATGCATAAAGCAGAAAATCTAGGTTTTAAAAAGCATCAAATAATATAGAACTATATAACTGGATGGTGTTTCCTTCTCCTAAAGTACATTAATAGTATGAATTAAACCAGTATGATAGATGCTCTGGAGGACCAAGAATGGAAAATTAAATGGAATCTAAGTTTCATACACAGGCAAACTGATAAAGGGCAACTGGGGCAGGATACCTACTACCCAATAAATTTAGTAATTTTTAGTCGGGCAACTGGGGCAGGATACCTACTACCCAACAAATTTAGTAATTTTTAGTCATTTAAAATAGCATTAAAGTAGAAAATGTAGATTAGTTTCTGAGGAGGAAAGAAATTAGAATGAGACAAATAATATATGGAATGATACAATTTAATAAGGTTTTCATTCTGTACTCATTTTAATTTTTATTCTTATTTGTATTCTAACAAATGTACTTTTCTTTATTTATATATTCATCTGTCTACATTCAGAGCCTGAATATATTTACTTATTGACCAGTAGAATGCATACACTTAAAACTTTAATAATTTTGAAACAAGTCAAATTACATAACTGTAACATACAGCAGATCACCAATTCACAACCATCTCTGCCTTAGTTCATCTTTACATAAGTACTTGAATTCCTTTTAATGTCTCTTTAGGAGTTCATAAACTATATCTAGATCTCTGCTATAATTTTCACAATTAATTGAAGTTATACCAGATAGTAACTTAATACAGTATCTTCTCCCAATTTTCTAGAGTAGCTAATCTCCATGACCATTTCAAAACAGCTATTCATAATTCATAAACTATCTTTATTCCTTGGCCCTTCAACTAACTGATTTGTACACAGATATTAAATCCAACAGGTAATATTGTAAAGTAATATTGTAAGAAAAAAGTTTTAAGACAATTAAGTAGTTGCTATCCACTGGAAATAAAAGTAGACTTATAAGGTTTTATTTTTTAAATAAAACTTTATATAACCTTAAGGGTATATTTTTTAAATAACCTTAAACGCTGACACCAACATTGAGAGGCAGTGTAAAATTCGTGGTTCAATACGAATCAGCTTGCATTCTGGCTTGGCTCAGGTGCCTGCTATCCCTATGACCCTGAGTCTTAGCCCATTCGTGTTGCTAAGGAATACCTGAGGCTGGTAATTTATTGGGGGTGGGGGGGCCGGGGGGGGGCGGGGGGAAAGACGTTTATTTGGCTCACAGTTGTGCAGGCTGTACTAGAAGCATGGTGCCAGCCTCTGCTTGGCTTCTGGTGAGGGCCTCAGACCACTCATGGCTGAAAGCAAACGGGAGATGGTGTGTGCAGAGATCACACAGCAAGAGAGAGGAAGCAAAGAACAAAGAGAGGGAGGATACCAGGCTCTTTTAAACCATCAGCTTCCAGAGGGGGACAAATAGAGCAAGAACTCATTACTGCAAGGACAACACCAAGACACTCATGAGAGATCCGCTCCATCACTCAAACACCTCCAGCAATGGGGATCAAATTTCAACATAAGATTTGCAGGGGTCAAACAAACCACATATAGCACCATTTCTAAGTCATTTAGGATTTTTAGAAACTCAGCATACTATATTTCACGAAAATCATCATATAATCAGAATATCGCTCCCTTGACACACACACATCCACATCCAAAGCTATAGCTCTCCTGATACAATTATGTTCTCCATAACAATAGTGACTGTGTGTGTCTAATGCATAAAATGAGTTTGTATGAGAAATAGCAACTTTAAAAATAAAAGGCCTAGCTTAACAAGTAGCAAAATTTCCAAACTTGGGTTCCAAGTGGAACGATTCCAATTCAATTAAACAGCTATTTTTATTTAGTGCCCCCAATGTCTATATGAGTGGGAGCGTATCTCAGGCTGAGGAAAAGCTCAAGAAGGCTGGGAGATCAGAAGACTTTGCATATGCAAAGCACAGAAAACGCTAGTATTGTTACTTTTAAAATGTGTGGTGGGGGAGGTGGCAGTGGCCATGGTTGTGGTGCAGATGCCAGCCATAACTAGGAGCAAAATTACACAGGGCTTTGCAGGCGTTATTAGTAAATTTGGACCTCATTCCAAGAACACTAAAGAGTCATTAAAAGGTCTAAGCAATGGTGTGGCATGATTCATTTTCCGTTTTTTGTTTTTTTGTTTTTTTTTTTTTTGAGATGGAGTTTCACTCCTGTTGCCCAGCCTGGAGTGCAATGGCACAATCTCTGCTCACTGCAACCTCCGCCTCCTGGGTTCAAGGAATTCTCCTACCTCAGACTCCTGAGTAGCTACGATTACAGGCATGCACCACTATGCCTGGCTAATTTTGTATTTTTAGTAGAGACGGTGTTTCTCCACGTTGGTCAGGCTGGTCTCAAACTCCTGACCTCAGGTGATCCGCCCACCTCGGCCTCCCAAAGTGCTGGGATTACAGGCTTGAGCCACTGCGCCCAGCCCCTCATTTTCCATTTTTTAAAAACTCAGGCTGCAGCACACAGAACATATAGCAAGTGCACAAGGTGGGAGACAAAGAAACCAGTTAAGAGACAGCTTTGGTGATCTGAAATGATGGAGGCCAAAATTAGAAGGCAGTACAACAGAAATTAAGAGTAAATCCTCTGAAGTCATTTACTTACATTTAAATCCCTGTTTTCCACTTACCAGGTATACAACTTTAAACAAGTTGCTTCCTGCTATGGTTTGAATGCTACAAAAACATGTGTTGAAAACCTATGCTAAACTGTTGCATTGGAAGCTGGAGCCTAATGGAGATGTTTAGGTCATGAGGGTGAAGCCCTCCTGAATGGATTAATGCTCATTATAAAAGAGCTTGAGGTTGCAACTTCTATCTCTTGCTCATTCTTGCCCTCTCTTACCCTTCTGCCTTCTGGCATGGGATGACAAAGCACAAAGGCCCTCACCAGATGATAGCATCATGCCTTTGGATTTCCCAGCTTCTAGAACTGTGAGTCAAATAAATTTTTCTTCATCATGTTACCCAGTCTGTGGTATTATGTTATAGTAGCTCAAACGGACTTAAATACATATTCTCTCTACAACTGAGCTTTCTCTATGTCCAAAGATAAAAATCTTCACAGGATTCTTGCCAAAGTACAAATAAAATAACATATATACAGCAGTTAGCATGTTGCCTGGCACAGAATAAGAATGCAAATGTTTATCATCATTATTAATGCGATGTGAATAGAGAAATGAGAATATAACTAAAAGATGTTTAGGAGACAAAAATTGAGTTTGAATAAAGGGAAAAGAGATGAGTTTACAGCTTCTGGCTTAGAGAGTAACTATTTGATTAGATGAGAAACATAAACGGTTTGAATGTTCTGAAGGTTTGAAGCAAAGTATAGTATTCATTCTTGAATATATGGATTGTGAGAGACAGGCCAGTAGGCAGGCAAATATATAGCTCTAAAGTAAAGGAAACAGATCAAAGCTGGAGAGCTGAGATTCAGAGAGACAGATGGTAAGTCCATTGGTGTTGAGAAGAATGCCTAGAGAAAGAATATGCAGAATGAAGAAATGATACTAGGTAGAACTTAAGGAACACCAACACTTAAAGGAGGTTGAGAGCAAGAGGCCAGAGAAATAAGAGAATAGTAGTGTGATATGTGAAAAGCCAAAAGAAAAAAAGCATCTCAAAGAAAAAGTATTCAACAATGTCAATACTGCCAAGCAGTGAAACAAGAACTGAGAGTTTTCACTGGATTTGGCAACAAAGTATTTATTCACACAATATGCATCAAGCATTGTGCTAGACCCTTGAGATTCAGAGGTGAATAAGAAAAATAAGACCCTTGCACAAACAGACACTATGTTGTGAAGACAGTAAACTAGCAAACAAATCAAATACACATTGTGATAGGGATGGTGAGTAGAGAGTGACATGATAGAGAGTAAAAGGCAGAGGCCAGCTTTAGATGGGGAGTTTGGGAAGGCATCTTCCTGAGGAGGGAAAATTTAAGCTGAAATCTGAGGCAGGAAAGGGCATGGTCAGAGAACTGAAAGGAGTTCCATATGGCTACAGCACAATGATGGAGGGAAGATGGAGAGACAGAAGCTAGACCATGTTTGTAGATCATGCTCAGGACATAGAAGAGTTTAGATGATGACCCATTGAGCAATTGTAAGCAAGGAAGCTAAGATCACTCTAGCTAATGGTACTTAATAGTTTGGCTTTCCTCATTTATACTAGTCTTAATAATCAAAATAGGACATTTTACTACTGTTCCAACCATTAACTGTTTATTATTATAATAATGAAAATAAGCTTTTGTGTCTAAAAGGATACTATATGGTTACAAACATGTTACCTATTGCATTAATTTTACTAATCCTCTTTTAACCTTCCTCCATATTTCTTTCAAAGGTATTTGTCATACTATCCGTTTGAGTCTATCAAATTTCTCTGAGGTACTCACTCATTTTCAAGCAATGTATATCAGAATTTGAACGTTTTGTAACAACATGACTAAGCAAGATGTTACTAAACTACATATGGGTAAGTAACATACAAAAAACCTGATGCAATTATTTTTTAAAAAGATTATATTCTATAGAGTTTCAGTTTCCTATTTCCTTAATCTATGCATTTATACACATACATACAATAAAGAAAAGCTGATGCAAAAAACATTGGCTTGAATCTGAGCAGCTGAATTACATGTTCATATTATTTTTAAATTTCCTTATCTGCAAGAGGAAAAACTTACGGTCCTTGCATATTTTAAAGACGTTAATAAGAACCAACGCCACCATTATCAGGTAGTGTGCTAGGAACATTACATTATTTTTAATTATCCTAATACCTTTCAAAAATAAACATAATTCTTCCCATTTTACAGGTGAAAAAATAATCTCAGTGAGTTTAGGTGACTTGCCCAAGACTACAGACCTGAAATTTAAGCCTAATACGGTAGGCTCAAAAACTCTGGTTACTATACCAAGATGTCCCAGACTGTTAACAGATTGAGTTAAAAAAAAAAAAAAAAATTGTCACATATGAGATATTAAATCATAAAAATAGATTTTCAAATGATAAAAATGTTTTGTTCAGTTTTTAATAAACTGTGTGCAACTTAGAAACATTAGCCAGACACACCATTCTTATACAGGTATATTTTTCCCTTCAGCATAATAACTTGATTTCCATTTTTTTTTTTAATACTGGAGAAGAGAGATAAAAGGAGGCCATAACAGATAAGCACACTCTATTAAAGGTCCAAGAATTAGCACTGAGATACATTTTTTCCAGTTAATCCTTAATACAAATATTAAATCCAATTAACTACCAGCAACCCACATCCTATTCTCACAAAACTTGTTTCTCAAAGTTAAAAATTACAAATGCCTGGCCTAAGACGTTCCTGAATCAGAAAAACCTAACTTCTGATTAAAACCTCTAAATGTCACTATTTCTCTTAACTAGAAAGGAAACAAGTCTGAATAAAAGTATCATAATTTGCTCTAAGAAGAATCTACAGATTTATTGTATTGTTAGCTATTCCTCCTAAGATTTTTCAGGCAGCCAAGTCACCCACCAAGATACTGTTTGAAGAAGACTAGATATTTAGCAAAATGAAACTGATGCCAGATTATTTTTATTTTCCTTAATAAAATACAAACAAGAGCACAAAATTCACTTATATATCATCATTTTACATGTATAAATAATGTGCGGAATTCAAGTACAGTCAAGTGCAGAAATATTTCCTATATGCTAATGTGTAAATATAAACTAACTATATACATCATGTGCCTTTGGCCCAGTTGTAAAATAAAAGACATCAAAAAGAAACACTGCACTTCACTGTTTCATTGCATTCTCACTAAGAATTCGTACCAGTGCCTATGTAGTTATGGTTCTACCTAACTGTTCCATTGCATTCTTATTGAGAATTCGTACCAGTGCCTATGTAGTAACAATAACAAGTTTCATACCACTTAATGTAAATGCCTAAATAGACATTTCCCCCAGTTGTAAATATCTCAGGAGCTAAAATTCTATCAATTTTTAATAATGAAGTAGTCAAAATCTTAACCAAGTTTCATTCCTTAAAACAAACACAATTAGAGAACTTACTCTTAACCAAAGTTCTTCCTATGTCAAAATGGATATTTACAGGTTATACATACAGAAAACAAGAAGGCAATCATGTTTGTTTACTTTTAGAATGTATAAAAAATATCTAAAACCTGTCTCAATAGCACGGGTCTTTGTACATTCAAAAGGATCTTACTTCACTGATATCACTTGCTTTTAATTTTAATACCCAGTATATATAACTTTGAGATGTTCAAATAGCTAGGCAATCTGAATTCAAATGATACACAAGCATACCCTTAGAGGGGCAAAAAAAGAAAGTGCCACCAAAAAAGCAATAACTGACATCAACAAGACTATAAATATGCAGTTGAAGGCACGTGGAAGCATTTACTACTCTGCCGTCAAAGATTCTCCACTTAGTTCAGGATCAGGAATAGAATCAGCTCCGGGAACTGTGGAGTTGGCTTCAATCACTGAGGCTTCCTCATTCTCAGTCTCTTGTTTCTCCTCTGGTTCCTCTGAGTCAGATGCTTTTTCAATCCCTTCGTGTGTCTGTTCTGTAGCTGGCATTTTGTCATCTGTCTGCTCTGTACTATTATCAAGAACATCTTGTTCTAAAGATTCTGAAAAGATAAAGATTCAAAACTTTAGGAATACCCGAATGTTAAAACTGCTAAATAAGGCAAGCAAAAAATAAATACACACACACACACACACGCACACACACACACACGCACAGAAACCATACAATTGTCTAACATTATCCTTAAAGTCTTTTAAAATAAGTACATAACTCCCTTTACAGTTAGTATGGTAGAAGAAAAAAAGTAATTCAGAGGAAATAAACCCATAATTATACTTTTTCTAATGTCCCATATTTTCATACAAAATAAGTTACTAAAGACACATCTGAAAGTTGAATGTCCAAAAATCATAGTCCCAACAGAATTATGTGCTATAATACAATAGTCCAGCAAACAATGCAAATGTATTAATGTCCAGATTACATTTCCTGAAGAAACTGTTTCCCTTGTGTCCAGGCAACCCTGTAAGCAATGTGTAAATGTATACTTTGTGGGTGGGTGGGTGTGGGTGGATGGTGCTTTTCTACACTGATATATATCTCTATTATCCAAAAACCGGGAAGTCAGGTTTCTATCTTTTCCAAAGGCATGACTAGTCTCTCCTCATCCCTCTGCAAGGTAAGTCCTCTGTATTTAACCTCTGGGTCACAATGTACTATATACCTAGCATGTGAGGGAGAGAAAGAGAAGGGTCTTTTAATCCCATCTCCATAGCAGAAGTTAAGTAAGGGTACTAGTCCCTACTGAAAATTTACTCCTTTTAAACTCTCTTTTTAAGTATTACTTAATTCAAATCCCTTAATAATAATATAACAATTGTATTGAATAAACTGCCTTTAATTCTTTAACATTTAAAGAACAGAATGGGGGAGGGAATGACTGAAGCAGACAACTTTTGGGCCACCCAATTTCTATGTTAAAGATAAAAATCTAGCTTTAAGGTATTTATTTGTTTATGTAAAAAACAGCAATTAACATTTTTGCTAGGAGAAATATGGCTAAACCATATCAGTTCAGGAAAAAAGCAGATATTTCTACTCTTATAGATGATTCCTTAAGATATACTACAAATGTTACTAATTCAAAAACTCTGGAGGGAAGGCCAGCCTTAGCAAAAAGTTCTAATTAAGTTCCCTGTATAATAAAGGTCAGTTTTGCTAAATAAATAGAATTGTTTTGCAAAGAAATTATGTGTTATATGCACACATGTTAATATGGAAGTCTTAGAAATCCATGGTTTTACCATACCAGTTTTAACAAACACAAATTATCTATAGCTCACATACTCTATGCCAAGACTTTTAAAATACTTAAAAATAATTATTTCTTTAAAGAGATATCTTGGACTCTGGCTTATATAATTAGTTATAACCACCTTCCTCCTTTTGATACGTAGAATAAAGGCCCAAATTCTATAGTTTTACTATATGAAAACTTCCTACGCTCACAAAAAGTAAGGAATGTCCATAAATTAATTTGTGCCAAATTTCATTTTTTTAAATCTTATTTGTATCTTAATATGGAACTTAAAATAGCATTGCTACACACTTGGAATCTTATAAAAATCCAAGTTAGAAAAGCAGTAAGTCACTCGAATTTTGTTATTTCAATGCTCCATAGCAGAAAGGAAAAGCAGAAAGGGCAAATGAAACTCCAGGCATGTACAAATCATTTCTACTACAAGGGTAAACAAGTTATCCGTGGAAAACTTCAGGAGTCACCAATCATTTGTAATTCTACCCTCACAGAATGTATCCAAGACAGAATTTTAAGCATCATGGTTTTCCACAACTCTCTAGCCATACAGCAGTATTTACTTGGCAAGAACTTCACAATTTCTTATAGTTTAGTAAGCCTTCTGAAACAAACCAATAAAGCCACAAGAAATGAAAAAACAAAAAGCTCAGAATCCAGGATGTAACTCACCAATAAACATGTTTAAGTGGAAACAGGCCCACATAGTTTGTCATATTCTATCTGACAGACTGCCTCAATACTGTACTGAAACAGGAGAGGTATCAAAATTCAAGGCTTGTCATATTAAAGTTTTGTGATGTTACTATTTTCAAAAATAGACTTTACTTGTCAAAGCCAATTTAATGTACAAATTCCGAGGCCATAAAGAAGTGGTTAATACAAGGAGGAGAACTACAATACTGAAATTTTAAAATGTCTGCAATACAAGAATTCATAGAAATACCATGTGCTATCATAATCAGAAAACAACAAGATACACAAAGTTTTCCAGTCACTATTGTATTTCAGAGAATACGTGGAAGACAACAAAATTGGTGAAATGTGTGGAAATTGAAAATAATCAAAGAGCCTATTAATGATTAAGCTTCTTCTCCTGGGTTAATTTGCAGAAAAGCAATTTTTTAACGGCAGTAACACTACAAAAAATTGGTATGTGATATGACACCTACGATGTAGACATCAGGTAGTCTAAATAAGATAGGTAATTGATGTTTGGATGCCAATGCCATTTTGTAAGAAGTCATCAAACAAGATCTAAATAATTAAGTGTAAATGATTAACAGAGAATTACATATAAATTTAATAGCCACACAGCTTTATAAGATTACTTAATGTGTTACAAACATACTTTTTTCATTTTTATGGAAGTTCATCATTTGCCCATTCTAACAAAAACAGCAAATTTCTTCTGTGAATTTGTAGTTTAAAACAGCTGGTGGAATAAAATATATTTCAGAAGATGTTAATATTTGGGCGTAAAATACTATGAGAGAAACCAGGCTTTGTGTTCACACTAATTAAACAACCCTACTCTTCCCTTTATGGCCCACTGAGATATGAAACAATTACCTGAATGACCTAATTCCATCTGTAAGAAAAATTTTAAACTCGACTCTGGCATCTATAATGCCAAGAAAACAATATACCACAATGTGATAAAACAAAAAATGATCCATGCAATTTCTTTCCCCACTCCTGCCATCAGCCCATCGCAACCTCAATGTTCTTGGGAGATTATTATTATTATTATTATTATTATTATTATTATTTTACCAAATAGTAACAATTGGCTTCCGGTTGTTTGAACAAAGTCTCAACTCAGCTAGAAAACTGAAACTCATAAAACAGTGTAATTATATAATGAATATCACTGCCTCACCTATAAACTACACACATGCAAAAACATATAAAGAATATCATGTTTACGTTTTTACTCTAGTTCTTGAAAAAATAATTTTTTAAGAAAATTAAATAATAGTCTAGCAAAACAACTTCATATATTTTTGCCTTGCTAACACATCAGTGCCCACTAAATATGTAAGCTACAAACTTACCCAAAGGAACTGTGTTAAATTAAAATTGACATGTCTTTGAACTCACAAGTTTTAAACAAGGCACTTTTTACAAGATTTTCCTGCCTTAAGGAAAATGGTTAACTTATATTTAAGAAACAAAGGTATAAATTTCACCCCAACTCAATAACTCAGTAAATAAAATTCAATTAAATTATAACCACTCATAATAGCTAGTATTCATCAACACACAGAATACCATTTAATTATTTACCACTTCTGAACAAATCAATTAGACAAGTTAAGAGTTTAATTTTTTTTTTTTTTTTTTTTTTTTTTTTTTGAGACAGAGTCTCACTGTGTCGCCCAGGCTAGAGTGCAGTGGCGCAATCTCAGCTCACTGCAACCTCCGCCTCCCGGATTCAGGTGATTCTCCTGCCTCAGCCTCCCATGTAGCTGGGACTACAGGCACGCATCACCACGCCTGGATCATTTTTGTATTTTTCAGTAGAGACAAGGTCTCACAATATTGGCCAAGCTGGTCTCAAACTGACCTCGTGATCCACCTGCCTCGGCCTCCCAAAGTGCTGGGATTACAGGCGTGAGCCACCGTGTCTGGCCAAGAGTTTAATTATTAAGCAATGATCTAAAACTAAACTATTAAGTGAAGGTGTTTTAGAAAAGGGAGTGAGAAGGCCAAAAGATCTCTATATCTAAAACAAACATGCAAAAACATACTGCAAGCAAGTTTATATCTTGAGAAGGCTGCACATAAGTAAATATAAACAAAGTTATAAAAAGATTATTTAATGGATCTGGTAAATACATGGAATTCAACAAAATTTACATTATCAAATAGTTTAATTTCCTGGAGCATCATAACAAAAATACTAAACTTAGAATTTTCCCTCATTCAGCACAACCTAATGGTAACAGTATTTTGCATAAAAGAAAGGGAAGGACTTTTAAAATCATATTATCAAGTTAAATTTTACCTTATATAAATTTCACTTGCTATTTTTGATAGTATTGATTAGATGCCATGAGTTTTATTATTAGGAAGTTATTTCCAATTGGACAAAAACTATATTCTACTAAAATAATTGCATGAGACCTAGACAAACACAACTGGGCAATACAAACACAAATATTAACAGTAACATTTTTTAAACATGCTAGCCAAAAAAATCACTGCATTAGAATACCAACAATGTAGAAACCTAGTACTCTAATGATTATCACATACCATTAAAAGAATGCTTTTTAAAAAAAGGTAAAACTGATAAACCACTGTAATGTAACTTAGCAGAGATTCAAGTGTTACGGTACTATCCACTTAACCATAAAAGAAACTGAGGAGCCTAAAAGCAGTTTATTCCTTGGCGTATTTAGTATGCCCTCAAATAAAAAGACAATCTATATCCATAATTTCTTGTATTTCTCTAATAATCTATTACCAAAGCATCTGGATGTAAAATTCCAGAAAAAAAATACTCTAGGTATTCAGGTGAGAAAATAATGGGAGAAATTTCTTCTAGGTCTCCTCCTTTGATGAAAACTTTCCAAGATTCTGTATGTTTTTCTAAAGAGTGGTCCAGAAATTTTAACAGCTTTGTGCCTCATCCTAAATGAGAAATCTTCCAAAATCAGAATCCAGTCAAAACTTAACTTCAAAATCCTTACATCATAGATTGAAAAAAATACATTTCTTCTGTTAATTCTTGATTGCTCATAAAAATGATTACTGATATTTGTTTAAAGAAAAGTTCGGATGGAAGAAAGTTACCTTTTGGCTCCATCTGTAATTTCAATAACTTCATCTCTACAATTTCTGCTGCTAAGAATAAGCCACTTCAATACTTTTAATAATATAAGAATTAAAGCAGAAAAGTTTTTTTTTCAGACCTCAAGTATCTACATCATTTAGAAATCAGAAGTCTAAAACATTGGCTGTTAGCAAAGAGTAGATGATTGAGATGATATGACCTTAATAGTTCAATATAATCATAAGCCACCGGTGTTCAAAACAAATGCAGCTTCATTTGTTCATCAGATATACTTCTAGTTGTTTACTAAAGGAAGCCAGCTTGGAATTGATAACTGTGTGCCACAGTGTTGAGTTAGAAGTCTTGAGAAAAGTTTCAATCTTCTGGAAAGCCAAAGAAAAAGATGCTCATGGCCACTTTGATGAATCCAAAGAGAAGTATGAAAGTTATTATTCTAGAAACTATCTTAACAAAATGGAATTGTTGCTTCAGTTTTTAGCATTATGGAGTTATCAAACTCTGCCTCCAGTTTTGTCTTCATGTAATAACATTACCTTATTAGGGTTGGGTTTGAGCAAGTAAGACTTCTTTCCAGGAATTTCAGACAGAAAATGAGACATCTGGGGTATTGCTTCTCCTAGATTAGATAAGAAGGAAAAGTATAGCTAGGTGTTGTTTGCTATCTATCTATCTTGACTTTAGCAGAAGATAAAAAGCATGGGACTCATTATCAAGATTTTCACTGTGTTGGCTGTTTTTTCTTGTCTCGTCTTTTTTGTTTGTTTTTGTTCCAACAATTAGCTTACAGACATTCACTTTAGCTTCTATAAGCAGGGCTAGTCATGGAAAAGACTTCAATTTTTCCTCTAGGCATCTTCTGTATGAAATCCTTTAATTTTCAGTTCCAAGAGGCTGCAATGGCAAGGCAGATGGTTTGCATGTGACAGCATGCAGCTCAGAGCACAACTTAAGCAAAAGAAAAAAATGGACATTCTGTTTGGAGTTGATGCTGCAGACTTGGAGAAGATGAATGCATTGATTCAGTGTTGGAAGAAACAGGCCTCTATCATAGCTATCTGTATTCAAATTCACTTCCATATTTGTTAGTAAGCCAAAAGCCAAGCCCAATTCAACACATGCATTTTAGGTTCACTCTTCAAAGTTAAAAAAAATATATAGATACCCAAACCCCATACTAAATTTCTGATATCTGAAAATTCACTGCTTCATATAATATTCTCAATTAAAGCAATTTATACAGTACTCAATGTTTTTATGAAGAAAATATCAAATACATGTAAATGGTAATTCCTAGAAATTAAAATAATTAATCCTGACTGGTAAATAAATTATGTGAACTAAACTTCTAATATGCATTTTTTTCCATATCACACATAGCAACAAAATATTATGGCCTATTTCATAATTTTGGCAATCTTCATAATTCAGAGCTGATTAACAAAGAGCTCCTGGCCAAATATTAACACTGTAGCAAGAAACAGTTGGCAATAGTCTAATCTTCCACCTCATCTTTTCCATTTTTTTTCATGAAACTTCCTCAAGAATTCCTAAAACAGAATTGTAAGATAAATTCCAAAATCCAATAAATTCTGATAAATTCTCTAAAACAAGGTTGATTTTTACATCAAAGGCAATGTTTATCTTCTGAACCTTTATAAATTGTTTCAATGAAATACCAGTCCTATTGATACAGTAATCCAAAAAAAAGGCAAGGATAACTTTATAATTCCAAAGTTTCCTGCTTTCTGGTAATTTCTACCAATTCATGTGGTAGATACAAACCTATTCTATCAACGTTAATCACAAATTTTGTATTTTATCCTTTGAATAGTTGTTTCATAATTTCAATAACCTGTTTCACTCAGATAAATTGAAAAAAATAACCCATGAAAATATTACTAATCAAATCTCCCAACACTTTTTAGAAAAGGTCACTCCATAAACAGTATTTAACTAGCTGATGCTAGATGCTGCTTATCACAATACAATCTGCATGTTAAAAGTAAAACATATCACACATCACACAGAAGGCTACAGTAACAGAGCAATAGTTGACATATGCATGCAGCAAAATCTGATAAATTAATCCATCTTTATCTAAAAGCATTATGCTTTTATTAATGTTAAACAACACATGTTATTAAGAGGCAAAACTGTTTAACATATTCATACCTTCAGTAAACTGGTTGTCTGATGAAAGCACACTTCCTGATGGCAAGGGACCAACTGAACTTGAACCTTCCACCATCTGCCTCTTCTCAAAACTGAACTCAGGAAGTCTTGGAGCCTGAGGTCTGGTTTTTCTCGCAGGGTTCAAGAAAAAACAGTAGGCACATCGAAAAGCTGCAGAGAATTTTTTAAAAATAAGCAAAACCACAAACCAAACAAAGTTCAAGGACTAATTAGTTAACTCACTTAAGACTATTTTTGCAGATATTCAAAAGAACCTTTTAAAAGTTACTGTGCATGTTATTTAAATAATAATATGGTAGATGCTCTGAACAGAACTAAAGCATACTTCCTAATTATTAGAATTTTTATTTTTAAAATTAAAGGCAGAAAAGGCATAGTAGGTTACATAGCAGGCTAACTATATAATAAGTTACAAATCATTAGGTATTTTAAAATCCAGAACCTTGCACATTTACTCATGAAAATGTAGTACATAATATTTTAGAAGCATTTTCAATTTACCACAGTTTTTAACAGTGGCTACACATGAGAATCATTTGCAGAGCTTTAAAAAATATACTGATGCCTGGACACCATACTCAGTCCATTAAATGAAACTCTTTGTAAATGGGTCCTGGGTATCATAATTATTTTAAGCTCTTTGGGTGATTGTGATGCACAGTGGGGTTTGAGAACAACTGGCCTAGAGGCTGTACATTATACAGGAAAAAACCTGAATTGTCTTCCCTGCTTTGCTCTATGTACTAAAATAAGGATAATATGCCCAACCAATGTATACAAAGACAGTATATAAAATAAAATGACACTGCATAGAAAATGGCATAGAATAAAATATTTAAGCGTAAATTGTTTAAATCTCATTGCCCAATAATTCTTACCAGTGTATTCAAATTCTTCCTTCAAAGCCATGCCATTATGAGAAAAACATTGCTGGCATATAAGTGCATACCTACACCGTAAGGAAAAATGAACAGACCAATTACAAAAGCAGACAAAGCTCATGACAGAGACTAATTTAGCCATCATGACTAATTTATATTTTAACACAGCTAAATATGCCATAACAAATTATATGAGACTTAGTAAACCACAAACAATATTCATTAAACAAAAGTCAAAATTAACCAAAGCCCAAATTTCAAGCATTTAAAAATATAATTTATACATCAAATTTAAAATAAACTAAGCAACAGTTAAATGAATACATCTTTACTAAGTTAGCAGAAACATATTTGACAACTGAACACTTAAATTTTGGTGTTTCCCAAAGTATAGTGCTGGGGATGAAAGCCTCCAAATCTGTGATAAGGCTGGAAAAGTTGGAGCCCTCTTAGAGATTCACAATGAACATTATGAAAACCTGAGAAGTCTTGCAGCAAATAGACATATTTAATTTTGTTTAGTACAACCCAAAGATTAATTTCTATACATGATTCTTATACCTTTCCCAGTTACACTAAACATCTTCCTCATTTTCTATTTATATACTTTCTCAGTCCTCTGTGGATATACTCAACGAATACTTCACTATATCAAATGTCATTCTATTTTGAATAACATACAATTCATTACATAAACATTAAATTCTGATTCCTTTTTTAAAATAATATTAATTAGGAGAGCTGTCAAACATCTACTACCCTATGAATTTTTTAAAAATCTATACTTTGACAATTGCTCTGTACATATCATACGATCTTCTAGAGTTATTTTAAGAATTGGAAAAGCATTTTGAGAACTGCTAAGTACTAAATACATGCAAATTGCTCTTAACGTTAAAAGTACTACTATCACCAAGTCCAGTACTGATACCTATAAAGCTCCATTTCTTAGAACCTATCAGAGTTGCATTATGTTTTTGCTCTTTAAGTTTAAAAGTTTCAATGAAATAATCTAGTTTCTCTAAAAGTTATAGCAGAGTTAATATTTTTTCAAAATGGATTTAACCCAGACTATGTTGTCAAAACTTCTACTGTGAAATAATTGAATATGTACTCTTTTGCAGAGCTATAAAATATTCCATTATGCTATGAAGTCAGAAAATAGGTGCCACAAAACTGTAGAACACCTAGTGTGTGCACACACACACATCCTGTTTTCACTTTCATTTATCTACCACCCCAGTAAATATTACCTGTTTTGTGGACCATCACCAACCAGATATTCAACAATTCTATCCAAAGCACCTCGTTCTCGGGGGAGAATAGGTCTTGCTAAAGGTGGACCTGGAGGATGAAGACCTATTAAATAAATAAATACATACAAAATTTATATACATGAAATATACATAAAGTTTAATTCCATTACCAAGAACTACCCATGCTTGTTAGAACTTTTAAAAGGTTTTAACAAAATAGCAAAATATTAATTCTTATAAATCTCTGAAGAACATTCAAGTTTTCATTAATAATACAGTACTACAAAAATAAATTTAAATATGTGCTATATTAGAACTACCTTTGCTAGTAGATTCTGTAGTAGATTCCTACATAACTACTAGCAAATAAAATTATGCTTAGTTCTGTACAAACTGATTTTTTTAAGTGCTCCAACTCTTAAAAGCCTACATAATAGTAAATCAGGGGACTTCCATTTCAGGCCATAATAGAGTAACAGGAGTCAGATTTAACATCCCACCTAAAACAACTAAAATACTGTGCAAAACATATGAAGTAACAGTTTTAAAGACACTGGATATCAAGCAATGTATGTTATTGTTCCCTGAGAAGACTAAAAACAAAACATGCCCTACAACTGCCCCAGCTTATTGCCTATAGTTTCCACTTGGCAGTGAAAGTAAACCCAGGTGAAGTGTAGCAGGCTCTCATAGTTGAGGAGACAAAGCCAGAATTCTAAGGAGGTCAAGGCATATCGAGTTCACAAGAAAGGGTACCAAGCAGGAGAGAAGGCACAGAGAAACAACAACAAAGATCTGCAGAGGGTCTACTGGAGAATTCAGCAGAGTACTGACTGGTGTATGCACGTGAGAAAACTATCTGAGGATGGAGGAAAAAGACTACTCAAAAAGGTGAAACGAAACAGCGTTTATACAGGGCCAAGAATATTGCTCATTTCCAATCAGAGTGGACAAACCTCCTAACACACAGGCCATTAGGTAAAGTATTCAGAAGAGTACTGTATAGGAATTTTTAAAACCCAGCATTCAATAAGGTAAAATTCACAATCTCTGGCATCAGATTAAAAATTACTAGACATGCCAATAAGCAGGAAAATATCACCAATAAGAAAAATCAATCAAAATTGACCCAGAAATCATGAAAATGACTTAATTAGTAGACAAATATTAAGACAATTCTGATGACTATATTTCCTATGTTTGAGAATCTAAAGATTCGGTATGCTAAGTAGACATAAAAAAACTTAAAACTTAAAACAAAATTGAACTTCTACAGATAAAAACTACAATGTCTAGTATAAAAAAATCCAGATTATATGTACAACAGTTTAGACACTGTACACAAAAAAACTTGTGAACTTTAAGACATAGCAATAGAAACCATACTAAATGATACCCAGGTGCAGTGGCTCATGCCTGTTATTCCAGCACTTTGAGAGGTCGAGGTAGACAGATCACTTGAGCTCAGGTGTTCAAGACCAGCCTTTGAGAGGTCGAGGTAGACAGATCACTTGAGCTCAGGTGTTCAAGACCAGTCTGGGCAATATGAGGAAGCCCCATTTCTACAAAAAAAAAATACAAAAATTAGCTAGGTGTGGTGGCATGCACCTGTAGTCCCAGCTACTCAGGAGGCAGAGGTAGAAGGACTGCTTGAACCCGCGAGGTGGAGGCTGCAGTAAGCCATGATCGTACCACTGCACTCCAGCCTGGGTGACAGCAAGACCACAGAACAATCTCAAGCAGCCTAATACATATATATATATATATAACTGGAGTCCATCAAGAAGAGGAGAGAAATGAAGAAAAAGACAAAACTATTTAAATAATGCATATTTTCCAAATTTGATTAAAGCTATAAACCCACAGATTCAAAAATATCAACAAATCCCAAATACAAGAAACATAATTTTGCTCCAACACAGTGCATGAACAAATTGCTTAAAACCAATAATAAAGAGAAAAATCTTGACTGCATACGGTGGTTCATGCCTGTAATCCCAGCACCTTGGGAGGCCAAGATGGACAGATCACAAGGTCAAGAGACAGAAACCATCCTGGCCAACATGGTGAAACCCCATCTCTACTAATACAAAAATTAGCTGGGCGTGGTGACACGTGCCTGTAGTCCCAGCTACTCAAGAGGCTGAGGCAGGAGAATTGCTTGAACCTGGGAAGTGGAGGTTGCAGTGGGCTGAGATTGTGCCACTACACTCCAGCCTGGGCAACAGAGCAATACTCTGTCTCAAAAAAAAAAAAAAAAAAAAAAAAAAAAGAGAGAGAGAAATCTTAAAAACAACCAAAAAAAATACATTCTGTACAGAGAAAAAGATAACAATGACAGCAGACTTCTCATCAGAAAAGACTCAAGTCAGAAAACGATGAAACAGTATGTGTAAAGTTCTGAAAGAAAAAAAACTGTCAAAAATTCTATATCCAGTATGAACATCTTTTTTAAATGAAGACTTTTTCAGATATACAAAACTGAAAGAATTCATCACTAGAAGAACAACAATACAAGAAATGTTAAAAAGAAGTCCTTCAGGCAGAAGGAAAGTGATAGCACATGGAAAGCAAGATCTACACAAAGGAATAAAGAATCTAAAACAGTTATCATGTGGGTAAATATATGACTTTTTATTATTTAAATCACCTTAAAAGATAACTGACTGCACTCTATTATGCATTATATGTAATCTAGAGATGATTTAAAGTATATGGAAGGTTATGTATAGATTATATGCAAATACCATGCCATTTCTTTTAAGAGATTTGAGCATCTATGCATTACAGTATCCCTGGGTGATCCTGGGACCAATCACCCATGAATATATGTTCTTTCAGGTAAATATAAAACATTTACCAATACATGGCATTCTCGGACATAAAACAAGTATCAATACACATAAGAAGATTTAAATAACACAATGTATGCTTTCTAACAATAGAATTAAATTAGAAATCAGCAGCAGATAAACATCTGAAAAATCTCCAAATATCTGGTGACTAAATAACATACATTTGAATAACCCAGGATTCAAAGAAAAAAGGAAAATTAGAAAGTATTTTGAACTGAATGAAAATGGAAAAAAAATCAAAATTTATGATACGCAGCTAAAGCAATACTGAGAAGAAAATTTATAATATTAAACACCTATATTACAAAAGAAGATAGGACTAAAATCCATAATTTCAGCTTCCATATTAAGAAACGATAAAAGAAGAGCAAATGAAACCCAAAGTACAGAATAAAAGAAATAATAAAGATCAGAGAGGAAATTAATACAATAGAAAATACAAAAATAATAAAGAAAAGCTGGTTCTTTGGAAAGATCAATTGTTAACCTCTAGCCAGACTAATCAGGGAAAAAAAGATACAAACTATTAACATCAGAAATGAGAAAAATAGCATAATTCTGGATTGTAAAAACATTAAAAGAATAATTAGGGAATATTATGAGCAACTTAATGCCAATAAATTCTACAGGTTAGATAAAATGGACAAATTCCTTGAAAGACTACCAAACTACTAAAGTTCACTCAAGAAGATAAAAATAATTATTTGTTAAAATTTTGTTAGGAATTTTTGCATCTATGTTCATGTGTGATATTTGTCATAGTTTTTCTTAAAGAAATTGAATTTTTAGTTAAAAAAAAAAAACAAACTTTTTCTCTCAGGAAAAAAACAAAACAAAACAAAAAAAACTGGCCCAGATGCTTCAACTGGTCAAATCTTTAAAATTAAGGAAACATTTAAATTAAGGAAGAAATAATACCAATTCTACACAAATTGTCCAGAAAATTGAATAGGGAATACTTACTCATAATGTTATGAAATGAAACGGACATAACTCTGATACCAAAACCAGAAAAAGATATGACAAGGAAAAAATAAACAAAAAAAACCCACAGACCAATATTCCTAATGAGTACTGATATAAACATTTTTAACAAAATATTAGCAAATCAAAGCCAACAATATGCATATAAGATAATTCATCATGATCAAGTGAGATTTATTCCAGGAAAGCAAGTTAGTTTAACATTTAAAAATCAATGTAATTCACTATATGAACAGGCATTAAAACAAAGAAACAAAGTCCAATAAAAACATCTCAATAGCTGCAGAAACAGCATTTGAAAAAATCCACAATCTATTACTGATTTAAAAGAAAACCTTCAGCTAACTAAGAATAGATGGGCACTTCAAGCCGATAAGGAGTATTTATTAAAACAAAAAACCCTAGAGCTAACATCATGCTAAACTGTGAAAGAATAATTACTTTTCCCATAAGATCAACAAAAAGGCAAGGATGTCCACTCCTAGCACGTCTATTAACACTGTACTGAAGGTTATAGCTCATATAATAAGGTAAGAAAAATAAATAAAAGAAAACCAGATTGGAAAGGAAGAAGTAGAATTATCTTTATTCAGACAATGTGGCTATGTAGAAAATACTACATAATCTACAAAAACGTTATACTATCTAGAGCCAATAAATTAGTTTATCAAGGTTATAGGATACAAGAGCAATACACAAAAATCAATTGTATTTCTATATACTAGCAATAACCAATTGGAAATAGTTAATAAAACAATACCATTTACAAATGCATTAAAAATATGAAATAATTAGATGTGAATTTAACCAAAAAATGTGCAAAATCTATACACCAAACAGTACAAAACATTGCTGAAAGAAATTAATGACCTAAATAAGTGAATTGAAATATACTGTGTTCATGTAATAAATTAGACAATATCATAAGAGACTAATAGTGAGTGGGGAGTGGAGGAATAACACATAAAATTTAATTATTTTATACAAAAATAATAAAAATAAAGAGTTACACATTCAAACGTTATGAATTGTAACCCTATAACCTCTGAAAACTGAAAGAGAACTATTTGCAGGAGATACTCTGAATTGAAACAACACACAGAAGGCACTGAGAAGAAAGTGACAAAATGTGATGTTTGCCTTTGTAAAATAAGACAGAATGAACATCATAAGGTGGGCAGCAATGGAGGTTTACATGGAGACTTCATAGAAGACTCTGAAACAAAATGGAACCCTATTGGAAGACGCCCTGCAATATAGGGATACAAAGGTTTCAAAATGGCTGTGACAAAATCTTTCAAGTATTCAAGATGGCTTTAGGATAGCAATACATTATACTAAATTCCTATAATTTAAAGGAATAAAAAGGAAATTTGATTTGTAAATAATCACAAACTTAAAGGCTATTACCATCTATAAAAGGGCAACTGATGTCAAAATTATAGCTATTAGTAAATAAAAGTCAGGTTCCAGACCAAGTTCTTAGTATTAGAAATCAAGTACACTTTTTTTTTTTTTTTTTTTTTGAGACGGAGTCTCACTCTGTCGCCCAGGCTGGAGTACAGTGGCATGATCTCAGCTCACCGCAACCTCCACCTCCTGGGTTCCAGCGAATCTCCTGCCTCAGCCTCCCAAGTAGCTGGGATTACAGGCACCGGCCACAAGGCCTGGATAATTTTTGTATTTTTAGTAGAGATGAAGTTTCACCGTGTTAGTCAGGCTGGTCTCGAACTCCTGACCTCAGGTGATCGGCCCGTCTCAGCCTCCCAAAGTGCTGGGATTACAGGCGTGAGCCACTGCACCCAGCTTTCAAATACACTTTTAAGATTCCATCACTGGCAGGGCGCAGTGGCTCACACCTGTAATCCCAGCACTTTGGGAGGCCAAAGTGGGCAGATCACCTGAGGTCAGGAGTTTGAGAACAGCCTGGCCAATACGGCGAAACTCCTACTAAAAATTAAAAAATTAGCCAGGCCTGGTGGCGCCCGCCTGTAATCCCAGCTACTCAGCAGGCTGAGGCAGGAGAACTGCTTGAACCCATGAGGCAGAGGTTGCAGTGAGCCAAGATCCACGACACTGCACTCCAATCTGGACGACAGAACAAGACTCCGTCTCAAAAAAAAAAAAAAGATTCCATCAGCTAAGTTACTGGTTTACTTGTGCTAACAACATTCAATTATTATCATCAGAAAATAAACTTGAATCCAGACATGGTCATCCCTCATTATCAAATTTTCAGCTTGATTGAATAAGCAAGCCAAATTAGATTTGGAAAGCATTTAAGCCAACTTAACTTTTGCTAGAGTATTTTACTTCTACATATTTAAAGTGAACATATCCACAAAAGAATCTGGATACATGAAATAACAGATTTCATAAAAATGTCTTAAACCTCTTGCACATGCATCTTTATATTCATGCTGTTATAGACAATGGTAATTAATACAAACATCAAAAGCAATCATTGTAGGAATACTGGTCATTTTTACACAGCTTGGCAAATTATCAAGTACCTGCTGGTTATTAATTTTCAAACATATGGGAGCTCTGTGGTAATACACATTAAATTGATTCTCTTCCACAAATATGGCATAAAGAAAAAATTAAGTATTAATCTTCTTTATAATAAATTATTTAACTCATTCACATTTTTGGCAATGTACAATTTAAACACAGTCTTTCACACAGAAACTAATTAAAAACTTTAGTAAAACATGTTATATTTACATGATCATAAACTCTAGGCTATTATTCCTTCTATAGCCCTATTCTTACATGTGCAATACAGTTTTTATTCCTATATATGTTGCTAAACTTTTTGCTTAAAATAAATTAGATATACAAAGGTATATAATCCATACATTGGCACCCAAAAATGTTATTTCATTAAACAACCAGGAATTTTAATTTACAAATCATGGGTATCTCAAATCAACCAGATAACAACAGAAACATTAATTTTCAATCAATTTAACTTTTCTCAATTGCATAAAATATATGGCTGCCTTAAGTATTGTCATTATATGTCAAATTTAAAAGTATTGTTTTACATAACTACTTTAAAACTTTTAAGATTTGTATACATTTCATTTATAGTCAGTATTCTTAATTTGTTAATAAATGAGGAAGTTTTTTAGTCTTCTAAAATCTCATGCTGCATTTGTGAAGGAAAACAGGAAAAACATCTACTGTACTATGTAACATTTCCATTTTTTAATGATTTTACTACACAAATACTCTGATTACCTGATATCAGCTACTGCCTAGCCTCAAAATCATTATTAATTATATATTAGTAATTAGTCATGAAATAACAAATTAATCTACATTAGAATTAAATAATTAAAAACAAATAATTTACTATCATATACAACAATATGACATGGAAATCTATGTAAAACAACGTGATCTGTGCTAAAGCAGTGGACTTCCATGCCCCAATCACACTCCAAAAGAAACTGCAGGGTACTATATAGTCTATTACACTTCAGAATGGGATCTTCCCCTAGAGATCCACCACAGTGAAAAGAGATAATCTATGAAATAAAATAAAGACAATATGTTCATTTTAGAGCTTTATAAAATATCTATCAGAAAATACTAAGGTTCTATGCCTTAAAAAAAATCTACTAGCCCACATTAACAAAAGTATACCATAATACAGGAGTATTATTCCTGAAATATGTTGTCTTGTTTAAAAATATATGTATGGAGTTTAGCAAAAAACATCACTACATTCCAAAAGTGTTTTCTTCTATCCCCATTTTATATAAATCTGGAGGCATTTTAAAGTTGAATATAAAAAGATATGCTGTACTGTTGGCTACAGAATAATACAAAGTTTTATTGCCATTTAAACAAAGAAGCCATAACAGTTAAATGAGCTCGAGAAATAGGTTTCAGTATCGCAAGGTGCCAGCTGTAAAGAGTTATGGCTAATTGAATATGGAACTCCTGCTTAATCAGATAACTGCTCTGCTATTTCCAAATGAAATGCCATTTCCATACCATCTGAAAATGGCCCATTTTATTGGTAACCAGAGAAAACAATATAAACTGTAAATAACATTAAGTGCTCTGTTTACCCATTCCAGGCACTGAAGTAGCAGGGGATCCAAGATGTCTTGGTAACACATTTGATGGGAGGGCTGGAGTAACAGTCCTTTCTGGGGGTCCACCAGGGGCAGAACTGTCCTTTGGTGGTCCAGGAGATACTGGAACTTGTGGAGGAGGGCCCTGGTTAGGGCTTGCTGGTGTTGGAGAAAGGTTTCTTTGAGCTGCAGTTCGCTGACGAATCTCTGAGAAGAGTAAGTACATACTAGACTTAATTTCCAATATACCATATTAGCCAATATCACAAACAATTTATATTTATTAAAATGTTACAGCCCCAAAAGGCATTGTAGTGTCAAAATTACTTATAATAAGAAATCTATAATATGTGACATGAAAACAAAGTACTCTATTTCTGAACTTACAGTTCAACTGTACATGTTTACACAACAAGCCGTGATCTAAGTGTAGCTACTGATACCACTTTTCAAAACAAATTCAGTAAAATAAAATAACCTAATTATGTGTCAAGTCTTTTTACAGTAATCTTCCTAATTATGATAAAGGAAAGAAAGTTTATCAGAATTAGTGAAAACTCCAAATTGCAGATTTGTTTTTCAAGATTTAAAAAACTAAAAACTAAGAGATAAGTGAATAAGTATATTCTGGAATTATCAAAGTAATTAATCTAAGTAGTCAAAGAAACGCTGAAAAAGTATTTTTACTATTAGGAGGTACCATTTCCATTCTCCTTTATGGTATTGCTATCCTTTTGGCAAATTTGTTTTGGCCAAAACATTCAACAGACCTACTCCATATAAACAATGTTTCATCATTAATAAATCTTAAGCTTATAGTTACAGAAATTACAAGATTCTCTGTAACAGGGGTCAGCAAACATGCCAAATCCAGGCTGCTGCCTGCTTTTGTAGTTTTATTAGAACACAGGCCAGTTCTTTTGTTTACATATTGTCTATGACTGCTTTAGAAGAGTAGAGTCCTTGCAACAGAGACCATATGGCTCTCAAGGCCATTTAACTATATTTACTATCTGGCTCTTTACAAAAAAAGTTTCATGACTTGTACTCAGTAACATAAAATTAAATTCTACTATTCTCCATTCCCACCAATATTTTACTTGAATGTCAGTGGTAAGATTTCACATAAAGAAGCCTTTATACTTTTTCAATTCTACCTACCACATTAAATTATCACAAATCCTGAATTAGTGAGCTGAAACTAAATGAGTTATTTTTAATTGGCATAAATAGTAAAAATACATAGGTCCAGAAGCAAAACACTTGGACTCTACTTGACAGTTAAAGATTTTCATGAAAGTTCATTGCAATTGAAAGTACAGGTCTAGCATCAGATCTTAGTTCATCCCAATCTAGTCTACTAGCTAAGAACCGGGGTCCTGAAGTCAAAAAGATTTGGCTGGAATCCTGGCGCTGGCTACATGACTTCAGATGGGTTACTTAACTTTGACAAACCCATTATTTTATCTGTAAAATTAGGATAATATTATTAAGTAATATAATTGTTATGAGAATTAAATATGATAATGTATGTAAACTGATAGCTCACATTTAATGAATACTTACTTCAGATGACAGTTTTTGTGCACAACTAAGTATTTTCAAATGATTTTAGCTAAAATTACTGGGACCAACTAATTTTCCATTGGTTCACAATTTAATCTTTAACCAAGCCATGGCAATAATAAATTATAAGCATAGTATCATTATAAAAATGGAAGCATCTTTATATTTTGCTACTTTCCATGCAAATTATGTAGAAAATTTCAGCTTTCACCTGAACAAATCATATCCTAATATCTGCAAATTAGCTGCTAACTTTATTTTTTACTCACAAGGAGCACCTTAATAGGTGGTTGCACATTAGGAAAGCTGTTAAATGCTGCAAAATGTACTGAGATCAATAAAATCATATTAGGATTTGATAATTTAAACTGCTTATTTGGGCCGGGCGCGGTGGCTCAAGCCTGTAATCCCAGCACTTTGGGAGGCCGAGATGGGTGGATCACGAGGTCAGGAGATCGAGACCATCCTGGCTAACACGGTGAAAGCCCATCTCTACTAAAAATACAAAAAAATTAGCCAGGCGTGGTGGCAGGCGCCTGTAGTCCCAGCTACTCGGGAGGCTGAGGCAGGAGAATGGCGTGAACCCAGGAGGCGGAGCTTGCAGTGAGCCGAGATAGTGCCACTGCACTCCAGCCTGGGCGACAGAGCAAGACTCCGCCTCAAAAAAAAAAAAAAAAAACAAAAAAAAAAAAAAAACTGCTCATTTGAAAATAAGGTATCAAATACTGTAAATCATTTTTCAGCCAACTTTCAGGTAAAGCATAACTCAAAAAGCGGCATTTTTCCCAGATAAATAAAAGTTTAGCATTTATTAGACTATATAAAAGCAGCTATTATCCTTCCTCTTCATGAAGACTTGAGACTACTTCCTCTAAATGTACATTTAGCCAGTGAAAATTACCTGAATGCTTTTACTGTCACTAGTACACCACTGAAAGGTGACTGGCTAACAAAGAACACCATGTCAAGCATTCCATAAAAGAGACGTCCCTTAATAATTATAAATCTAAACTTAGGCAAAGGGGGAAAATGTACAGCAGAGTCACAAAAGGGAGAAAATGTAGTTTCATAATTTTCAAAGGAAAAGCAAGTAACAAAGGTTACAATATCTTCAATAGTTTAAAATAACAACAAGGTACCAAATCTATATTTGGCAAAATATTATAAAATATTCTGGTAGTCTCAATTTAAAATACCTCAGATTTATCTCCTTTTAACTACTTGTGATTCACAAAGTTTTGTATTAATTACTCTAAAAAGTTTCCAGTACTCAACAAAATAGTCATATTAGATATATTCCACATTTCCTGCCTCAATTGTAAGATACAAAGCCCCCAAAGCCCCCAAAAGAGCCACCAAGCATTCCACATGAATCTGGCAAAAAAATCATAAGCAGCATGCCATAAGGTTAATTCTCAACTGGAGTATGTTTTAACACCCTCATCAATGATCAATGATCCAACAAAAATCACAGTCACTGAGGATGATGACATGCCTATATTAGGTTTAAATTCAAAATGAAGTAAACAGACCCATTACCAACCTCTTTTCAAAGAGGTTATTAAGAGTTATGAATAAAGTTAGTTTGGTTAGTGGGTACAAAATATAGTTAGATAGGAGGAATAAGAACTAGTGTTTGATAGTACAGTAGGGTGACTACAATTAACAATAATGTGCCATTCAAAATAGCTAGAAGAGAAGAATTGGAATGTTCTCAACATAAGATAAATGCTAGAGGTGATGGATATCCCAATTACCTTGATTTAATCATTATAAATTGTATGCAAGTATGTAACCCCAAAAATATGTACAATTATATATCAATTAAAAATGAAGCAAATAGAACCCAAATGATATATTTTTTAAACTACTATATTAAACAGAAGCTTAAATTAATGATAAAACAGCATAGCTGTGCAAAGCAAAGACTCTGGGATCAAATGATCGTAATTTTAGCTCCACCCTGTTTATTAGATGTGTATGCCACCTTTTCCAAGTTGATGACATCACTCAGTGCAGCTTTCTCATAATGTGAATACTTACCTCTTATGGTTGTTGTAAAGATTAAATGAGAAAATCAAGACAAAGAACTCAGCCAAAGCACATGCGAAGTACTTAACAGGCAATAACTATTAGCAGAAATAGTGCACATCTAAAGGTTCCAACGATTATAATAAATCAAAAACTAAACAACCTAGAATTTCTAAGGCAATTATTTAAAATATATAGATACTAATTTACACATTAAATGTTTCCCTAAAGTTATCTGTGAAGTCGTTTAAATGTATAAATTCACAATTTATATAAAAACTTAAATGTATAACTCTAGTTTGCTATTAAATAATATTGGGATGTTTTATAATACTCATCCCTTAATTATCAGATTTTTTAAATACTTTTTTTATGCTGCTAGAAGGTTTTGTCTTTGTTCTATTATCAAGCTGCAGTAGGAAGAACACCATACAATAATTAGGAGGCCTGGATTTTCATCTAGCTAATAGTACCAGTTCCTTTATTATTTCCATAGGTTATTGAGGAACAGGCGGTTATATAAGTAAGTTCTTTAGTGGTGATTTGTAAGATTTTGGTGCACCCATCACCCAAACAGTATACACTACACCCTACTTGTAGTCTTTTATTCCCATCCCCTTCCCGTTCTTTCCCCTGAGTCCCCAAAGTCCACTGTGTCATTCTTATGCCTTTGCACCCTCATAGCTTAGCTCTCACTTATGAGTGAGAACATACGATGTTTGGTTTTCCATTCCTGAGTTACTTCACTTAGAATAATAGTCTCCAAATCTCATCCAGGTCACTGCGAATGCTGTTAATTCATTCCTTTTTATGGCTGAGTAGTATTCCATCATTCATTCATATATATATATATATATATATATGAATACAAAAATAAAATATATATGAATACTATATATATACACATATATATATATCACAGTTTCTTTATTTACTCATTGGTTGACGGCATTTGGGTTGCTTCCACGTTTTTGTGATTGTAAATTGTGCTACTATAAACATGTGTGTGCAGTATCTTTTTCGTATAATGACTTGTTTTCCTCTGGGTAGAAACCCCGTAGTGGGATTGCTGGATCAAATGGTAGTTCTACTTTTATTTTTTAAGGAAATCTCCATACTGTTTTCCAGAATGGTTGTACTAGTTTACATTCCCACCAGCAGTGTAGAAGTGTTCCCTGTTCATCACACTCACACCAACATCTACTATTTTTTTATTTTTTTAATTATGGCCATTCTTGCAGGAGTAAGGTGGTATTGCATTTTGGTTTTGATTTGGATTTTCCTGATCATTAGTGACATTGAGTATTTTTTCACGTTTGTTGGCCAACTGTATATTTTCTTTTGAGAACTGTCTATTCATGTTCTTAGCCCACTTTTAGACAGGATTGTTTTTTTCTGGCTCCTTACGTGAACTAAAACCCCACTATGTTCCAAATTCCTTAACATGAGAGTGTTGGCAAAACTATAAAGGCAACATTCATATTTTCCCTAGCAGTGGTCAAAGGCTTTCTGAAGTACTGTGTCCAGTTCTAAGACTCACAAGAGAAAATTTCAGAAACTGGATTTTAGTAATGGGGGTGAGGGAATCTTTAAGCCTATTCACATATGCAGATGTGGAAACTCTTAGACTTACGGTGAATTCTGCTTTTTATACTTGTGAAAAAATTATACTATAGTATAATTTTATACTATAGTACTATAGTTAGGGCACAGGGATATATTTTCAGGTAAATTTCTATTGTTTTCAGTTCAGTAATTTTTAATTTATTTGAATGTAATTCCTTTAAATAGTCAAAATAATAAAGACATCTCTTCCTTCTACTTCCAAATTTTTCTGAAGTCCATATTCATTATATCTTCTCTTCACATTCACTCATACTAAGCTGCTCCAAATTCAGTTTCTACTCTATTTCGCTACCAAAATTGTACTCTCAATAGGTCAATGTCTTTTTATTGCTAAAAAATGACTTTATAACCTCTTCCTTCCTATAGAGGCAAAGCTTTTTGAAAAACAAAACAAAAAAAAAAACTTCTCTGCATTTCACTTCTTAACCCAACTCAATCTGGTTTTTCTGCTCCTTTTTAGCTACCACAGTATTACCCACCACTGAAAGTATCATTGCTTTGGTCACCAACAATGTTATAATACCACTACTAATGTTGTGTTATCATAGCTACTCTTTATCAAATCCCTATTTTCTGCTAGGAACCATACTAGGCACTATATACGAATTTACTAATTTCATCTACTATTTACATCAATCCTTTGGGGTAACTCCTATCCCCAGTTTTCAAAAGGAGAAACCAAAGTTCAGTGGCTAAGTAACTTGCTAAAATTCTCACAGTAAAATAAGAGATGGAGCCAGGATTCAAATTCTAGTTTTTATGACAAAAATGCCCATATTCTCTGTGTTATGCAACCTGTCAAATTCAAAGGCCTCATTTCAGTCTTCTGCTTACTACCAGTCTAGCTCTACTTTTGACTCTGATCATTCGTTCTTTTTCCTGGGCTCCTTTTTCTTCATCTACCCTTAAATGTCAATGTTCCCTGTAGTTCTGCCTTGGGTGCTCTTACTCTATTTTCTCTCTCTGGGCAATTTCACTCAATCTCATATTTCCAATAATAATCACCTATGCTTCCCAATTATTTCTAATCTGTATATCCATAACCTCAACCTTTCTCCTGAGCTCCATATGAAATAATCAACTACCTATGAACCTCAGCATCTTGCTATAACTCCCATTCAACAGATCCAAAAGTAAATTTATTATCTTCTACAGAAACCAGTATTCCAATTATGTTCTTTATCTGGCATAACATACTAACACCTAAACAGTTGTCCAAACCAAAAACCTAGGTCACATCTTAATTCTTCCTCCCACCCCCAAACCCCGCCCCACTTTCCAAATCTAATTGCCTGTATCAATCTACTCTTGAATTATCTCTTAAATCTCTTCTTTTTCCTCAACACTATTGCTATAACCTTATCTAGTACAGTCCTTTATCTTGTAACTATATTAGATGATATTCCTAATTGATCTCTATGGCTCAGTCATATTCTCTCCAATCCAACCTCCATGTTACCAAAACAAAAAGTATTATTTGTAAAATGCTAACTTGACGTAAAATTTAAAGCCTCCATTTACTTTACATGTTGTGTATAAGATAAAGTCCTGAACTCCAGAACTATACTACATAATGATGCAGACAAAGCCCTTCATAATTTGATCTCACCTTCATATGAATCCTACCTTCCTTTTTCAGGGATATGGCGATATTTGTAGTGCCTCCAGGTGCCAAGTTGTTTCTCTCTTCCAGTCCTTGCACATGGAGTAAATCCTTTACCTGAAGAGTACGTTTTCAATCCCATTCTCATAGCAAATTATTATTAAAAGTTATAATGCATTGTAATTCGTGCCTACCTTCATTTTGGTCCTTAGCATACTGTTTATTTACGTGTGTATACCCCTTTTAATCAAAAGCTAATACGCAGAAACTGCATCTCTGCAGACACATGATGTGGGAAAGGTAACTGGTAAAGAGTATGAGCTTAATAAACACCTATGAAATGAATCTACTTTCCTCTTGCATTTCAATGTTAAATTTCCAACTGCCTATTACCCAACTTATTTGCTGTGAAAAACAGGAAAATGGCCTCTCAAAAATGTCCCCATCTTCATGTCCATTCTGTAAATATGTTACATGCAAGGCAGATAAAGATTGCAGATAGAATTAAGATTGCTAGTCAGCCTGCTGCATTTAGAATCTCAGCTTAACTTCAAGAGTCCACACAAAAGAGCTATCTTTAAGCAGAAAGCTTGCTATCAATAATAATACATAACACTTGCCAGCCTTTAGATGAGTTTATTCTTTTGTTCTACTTTTCAAATTAAAAATACATTTTGTTTTACAGTTCTTTGTCTTAACATTTAATTTCTTTTATCACCTTAATGATTTATTTTTGATCTGGTCTAACTTCTGGCAATCTGAACATTAAACCACATGAAACTTGCAGTTCACCAACATCCTATTTGGTAAATTACTATTTTATAATATTTAAACAAAATACAGGAATGCCGCCGGGCGCGGTGGCTCATGTCTGTAATCCCAGTACTTTGGGAGGCCAAGGCAGGTGGATCATGAGGTCAGGAGATCGAGACCATCCTGGCTAACACAGTGAAACCCCATCTCTACTAAAAATAGAAAAAATTAGCTGGGCGTGGTGGCAGGTGCCTGTAGTCCCAGCTACTTGGGAGGCTAAGGCAGGAGAACAGGAGAAGGGCATGAACCCGGGAGGCGGAGCTTGCAGTGAGCCGAGGTCGCACCATTGCACTCCAGCCTGACAGAGCGAGACTCCATCTCAAAAAAAAAAAAAAATACAAGAATGCCAAAATAAATGTTTACTTTTATTTTCTTCAACTCATTTATTAAGCAACCACTAAGCACACTGAAGCACATTGAAGGGGATGCAGAGTTGCATATAGAGGTAGCAAGCTATCTTTAAGACAAGAAAAACAAACTCACTAAATATTCTAATACAAGCTAAATGCCATATAATGGGAGCCAACAAAGTACTATAGAGTGAAGTGAGGACTGACAAATTAGTCATCTAGATGGGATGAACAAAGGGTTTACAGTGATGGTGGCATTTGAGATAAACAATGAAAACTGGATTGGGATAGAAATGCCTTTGTTATCCATATTAAAGTACATATGGTAGTTTTAAAATAAGACTCCAAAATCCTCTGATTCTCCTTTCAACAAACGGGAGCGGAAGGTGTCTGTGTACCCTCTCCTTGAAACTGTACTCTGACTTTGATAAAGAAAACAAAGTTGTGCCAGAATCCAGGACTTTCTGTCTCCTGTGCTCCTTGGTCTTGGAACCTGCCACCAGGGAAGAGTAAGCTCAAGTGACCCCAGAGAGAAGTCCATCTGAAGAGGAACCAACAGCCAGCACCAACTTCCAGCTGCATAAACCACCTTGATAGTAGATCCTCTAGCTCAGTAAAGTACCTCTAACTAATGTGAGACACAGATAAGCTGTTTCCACCAAACCCTAGCCAAATTGCAAATTTCATGAGCGAAAAAAGAATGTTATTTTAAGTCACTAAATTTTAGGATGGTTTGTTATATACTAAATAATTGTAACAGTACAAATTTGATACTTACATAAAGAACACTCAAATTTCTTATAAGGCAAATTTATTCAGGTGAATTTATTATTTTATAAGGCATTTTCAGATTCTCTTAATCAAACACATCCCCAAAAAACAGCAAAACATAAAGTATTGCTCCATTTGGTATAAAGATTTAAAAAATCTGCAATTTCTACTTTAATTTTCAATACATGCTATGGAATACAAGTGAGTAAACTCTAAAACCTACTGAAATAAGAAGTTGTAGTCTATTTCCAAAAACCATTAAATGTCTCTGCAAAAATAATTGATTCTGAATCTAGCTGTGGCAACATACAATTGACTTTTCTTTTGTTACATTTCATTAGTAAAGGTGCAGGGTTGAGGACAAAAGGCAAAAGAAAATGTGAGGTAGTTTCCCCCTAGAAAACAATAGGAGTGTCAGTTAAGGATTTGTTTTTAGGCTGGGTGTGGTGATTGAGGCCAGTAATCCTAGCACTTTGGGAGGCCGGGGCTGGCGGATCGCTTAAGCCCAGGAGTTCGAGACCAGCCTGGGCAATACAGTGAAACCCCATCTCTACAAAAAGTAAAAAAATTAGCTGGATACAGTGGTACATACTTGTAGTCCCAGCTACTTAGGAGGCTGAGGTGGGAGGAAGGCTGGAGCCCAGGATGAGGTCACAGTAAGCCATGAAGACACCCCTGCACTCCAGCCTGGGTGATAGAGTGAGACCATGTCTTCAAAACAAAAAGACTCATTTTTTAGGGTATACTCCAAAAATGTGGTCATTCTCCCTATTTCAATCATTCACTCCTATGGTGATACCTATTCCTATAACTTCGCAACCAGAAATAACTGATCCCCTCTCAGGTTTAAGCATCCTGTTCTCCAACCACACTAACCTCTCAGTTTACCTCCTCCAACTCTGAGATCTATAACCCATTAATTATTAATTATTAACAGGTCAGTGAACATTTTTCGAAAGAGCCACCTAGTAAACATTTTAGGCTTTGCAGACCACACAAGGTCCTGTTACATATTCTTATTCTCTATTTTTTAGAATGCTTTGAAAATGTGAAAACATTCTACGCCAAAGAGCCATAAAACACAGGTCTTGGCCCACATTTGCAGGCTGCAGTTTGTGGATTCCTATATTAATGCTATCAACACCTTTTGACTGTCCATCACTACCACTCATGCCTTTATTTCCCTTACAATCATCTTAAATTCCATAATCCATTGTTATAATGACTCACCTACAAACAACTTCAGCTCCTGGCCCCCTTATCAAATTATCAACACATTAGGCAAAACCCCAACCCTGGTTAAAACCAACCATTTGCCTACTCCATGCTGGCACCTACACAGGTGACCGTAACTGGAAAAGCATACAGAATCCTCCATTAAATGTATGACTACTCATTTTAAGTAGCCTTTAGAGTCCCCTGGCATTATTCCATACCTTTCTTCAAGCCTCCAACATTATCTCCCCCAACCTCATCCTCACTAAGAAAATAGAGATACAATCAGAAAATTGGCTGGGCACAGTAGCTCACGCCTGTAATCCCAGAACTTTGGGAGGCTGAGGTGGGCAGATTACTTGAGGTCAAGAGTTTGAGACCAGCCTGGCTGACATGGTGAAACCCCATATCTACTAAAAATACAAAAATTAGCTGAGTGTCATGGCAGGCACCTATAATCCCAGCTACTCAGGAAGCTGAGGCAGGAGAATCACTAGAACCTAGGAGGTGGAGGTTGCAGTGAGCTGAGATCACGCCACTGCACTCCAGCCTGGGTGACACAGTGAGACTTCATCTCAGAAAAAGAAAACAGATAGAACCTGACCACCCACCTATATCTGCCCATGTTCTCAGACTTTCCTCATTGCTAAAGATGAGCTATCACACACTTGTCAAAAGCCAACTTCTCCACTTGTATACTAGATCACATCCCCTCTTGCCTACTCATGGACAGTTCCAAATCAATTATCCCTACTCTCTCCTCCATCATTAATTATTCCACATCCATACCACTGCAAATCATTCCAAGATGGTCAAATAGGAACAGCTCCAGTCTGCAGCTCCCAGCATGATCAACACAGAGGATGGGTGATTTCTGGATTTCCAACTGAGGTACCTGGTTCATCTGACTGGGACTGGTTGGAAAGTGGGTGCAGCCCACAGAGGATGAGCCGAAGCAGGGTGGGGCATCGCCTCACCTGGGAAGCGCAAGGGGTCGGGAGATTTCCCTTTCCAAGCCAAGGGAAGCCATCACAGATGCTACCTGGAAAATCGGTACACTCTCACCCTAATACTGTGCTTTTCCAACTGTCTTAGCAAACCACACACCAGGAGATTATATCCCACGCCTGGTTCGGCGGGTTCTAAGCCCACAGACCCTTGCTCACAGCTAGCACAGCAGTCCAAGATCGAATTTCGAGGCAGCAGCCTGGAGTGGGGGAGGGGCATCCGCCATTACTGAGGCTTGAGTAGGAAAACAAAGCAGCCAGGAAGCTCCAACTGGGAGGAGCCCACTGCAGCTCAAGGAGGCCTGCCTGCCTCTGTAGACTCCACCTCTGGGGGCGGGGCATAGCTGAACAAAAGGCAACAGAAGCTTCTGCAGACTTAGACATCCCTGTCTGACAACTCTGAAGAGAGCAGTGGTTCTCCCAGCATGGAGTTTGAGCTCTGAGAACAGACAGACTGCCTCCTCAAGTGGGTACCTGACCACCGTGTAGCCTAACTGGGAGACACCTGCCAGTAGGGGCCGACTGACACCTCGTACAGCCGGGTGCCCCTCTGAGACGAAGCATCCAGAGAAAGGATCAGGCAGCAATATTTGCTGTTCTGCAGCCTCCACTGGTGATACCCAGGCAAACAGGGTCTGGAGTGGACCTCCAACAAACTGCAGCAGACCTGCAGCTGAAGGTCCTGACCGTTAGAAGGAAAACTAACAAACAGAAAGGAATAGCATCAATATCAACAAAAAGGAAATCCACACCAAAACCCCATTTGTAGGTCACCATCATCAAAGACCAAAGGTACATAAAACCACAAAGATGGGAAGAAACCAGAGCAGAAAAGCTGAAAATTCTAAAAAGCAGAGAACCTCTTCTCCTCCAAAGGATTGCAGCTCCTCGTCAGCAATGGAACAAAGCTGGATGGAGAATGACTTTGATGAGTTGGCAGAAGTAGACTTCAGAAGGTCGGTAATAACAAACTTCTCCAAGCTAAAGGAGGATGTTCGAATCCATTGCAAGGAAGCTGAAAACCTTGAAAAAAGATTAGACAAATGGCTAACTAGAATAAACAGCATAGAGAAGACCTTAAATGACGTGATGGAGCTGAAAACCATGGCACGAGAACTACGTGACGGACGCACAAGCTTCAGTAGCTGATTTGATCAAGTAGAAGAAAGGGTATCATTGAAGATCAAATGAATGAAATGAAGCAAGAAGAGAAGTTTAGAGAAAAAAGAGCAAAAAGAAATGAACAAAGCCTCCAAGAAATATGGGACTATGTGAAAAGACCAAATCTACATTTGACTGGTGTAACTGAAAGTGACGGAGAGAATGGAACCAAGTTGGAAATCACTCTTCCGGATATTATCCAGCAGAACTTCTCCAACCTAGCAAGCAGGCCAACATTCAAATTCAGGAAATACAGAGAACATCACAAAGATACTCCTCGACAAGAGGAACCCCAAGACACATAATTGTCAGATTCACCAAGGTTGAAATGAAGGAAAAAATGTTAAGGGCAGCCAGAGAGAAAGGTCAGGTTACCCACAAAGGGAAGCCGATTGGACTAACAGCAGATCTCTCAGCAGAAACTCTACAAGCCAGAAGAGAGTGGGGGCCAATATTCAACATTCTTAAAGAAAAGAATTTTCAACCCAGAATTTCATATCCAGCCAAACTAAGCTTCATCAGTGAAGGAGAAATAAAATCCTTTACGGACAAGCAAATGTTGAGAGATTTTGTCACCACCAGGCCTGCCTTACAAGAGCTCCTGAAGGAAGCACTAAACATGGAAAGGAACAAACAGTACCAGCCACTGCAAAAACACATTGATGCTAGGAAGAAACTGCATCAACTAACGAGCAAAATAACCAACTAACATCATAATGACAGGATCAAATTCACACATAACAATATTAACCTTAAGTGTAAATGGGTTAAATATGCCAATTAAAAGATACAGACAGGCAAATTGGATACAGTCAACACCCATCAGTGTGCTGTATTCAGGAGACCCATCTCACGTGCAGAGGCACATAGAGGCTCAAAATAAAAGAATGGAAGAAGATCTACCAAACAAATGGAAAATAAAACAAAACAAAAAAACACCAGGGGTTGCAATTCTAGTCTCTGATAAAACAGACTTTAAACCAACAAAGATCAAAAGAGACAAAGAAGGCCATTACCTAATGGTAAAGGGGTCAATTCAACAAGAAGAGCTAACTATCCTAAATACACATGCACACAATACAGGAGCACCCAGACTCATAAGGCAAGTCCTTGGCGACCTACAAAGAGACTTAGACTCCCACACAATAATGGGAGGCTTTAACACCCCACTGTCAATATTAGATCAACGAGACAGAAGGTTAACAAATATATCCAGGACTTGAACTCAGCTCTGCACCAAGAGGGCCTAACAGACATCTACAGAACTCTCCACCACAAATCAACAGAATGTACATTCTTCTCAGCACCACATTGCACTTATTCCAAAATGGACCATATAGTTGAAAGTAAAGCACTCCTCATCAAATGTAAAAGAACAGAAATCACAATCAACTGTCTCTCAAACCACAGTGCAATCAAATTAGAACTCAGGATTAAGAAACTCACTCAAAACCACACAACTACATGGAAACTGAACAACCTGCTCCTGAATGACTACTAGGTAAATAACAAAATGAAGGCAGAAATGAAGATGTTCTTTGCAACCACTGAGAACAAAGACATAACATATCAGAATCTCTGGGACACATTTAAAGCAGTGTGTAGAGGAAATTTATAGCATTAAATGCCCACAAGGGACAGCAGGAAAGATCTAAAATCGACACCCTAACATCACAATTAAAAGATCTAGAGAAGCAATAGCAAACACATTCAAAAGCTAGCAGAAGGCAAAAAATAACTAAGATCAGAGCAGAACTGAAGGAGATAGAGACACAAAAAACCCTCCAAAAAATCAATGAATCCAGAAGTTGGTTTTTTGAAAAGATCAACAAAATTGACAGACTGCTAGCAAGACTACTAAAGAAGAAAAGAGAGAAGAATCAAATAGACGCAATAAAAAATGATAAAGGGGATATCACCACCGACCCCACAGAAATACAAACTACCATCAGAGAATACTATAAACACCTCTACGCAAATAAACTAGAAAATCTAAAAAAAAATGGATAAATTCCCGGACACATACACCCTCCCAGGACTAAACCAGGAAGAAGCTGAATCCCTAAATAGACCAATAACAGGCTCTGAAATTGAGGCAATAATAGCCTACCAACCAAAAAAAGCCCAGGACTAGATGAATTCACAGCCGAATTCTACCAGAGGTACAAAGAGGAGCTGGTATTATTCCTTCTGAAACTATTCCCATCAATAGAAAAAGAGGGAATCCTCCCTAACTCATTTTATGAGGCCAGCATCATCCTGATACCAAAGCCTGACAGAGACACAACAAAAAAAAGAGAATTTTAGACCAATATCCCTGATGAACATTGATGCGAAACTCCTCAATAAAATACTGGCAAACCATATCCAGCAGCACATCAAAAAGCTTATCCACCGTGATCAGGTTGGCTTCACCCCTGGGATGCAAGGCTCGTTCAACATACGAAAATCAATAAATGTAATCCATCACATAAGCAGAACCAAAGACAAAACCACATGATTATCTCAATAGATGCACAAAAGGCCTTCGACAAAATTCAACAGCCCTTCATACTAAAAACTCTCAATAAACTAGGTATTGATGGGACATGTCTCAAAATAATAAGAGCTATTTATGAGAAACCCACAGCCAATATCATACTGAATGGGCAAAAACTGGAAGCATTCCCTTTGAAAACTGGCACAAGACAGGGATGTCCTCTCTCACCACTCCTATTCGACATAGTGTTGGAAGTTCTGGCCAGGGCAATCAGGCAGGAGAAAGAAAGAAAGGGTATTCAGTTAGGAAAAGAGGAAGTCAAATTGTCCGTTTGCAGATGACATGATTGTGTATTTCAAAAACCCCATTGTCTCAGCCCAAAATCTCCTTAAACTGATAAGCAACTTCAGCAAAGTCTCAAGATACAAAATCAATGTGCAAAAATCACAAGCATTCCTATACAGCATTAACAGACAGAGAGCCAAGTCATGAGTGAACTCCCATTACAATTGCTTCAAAGAGAATAAAATAACTGGGAATCCAACTTACAAGGGATGTGAAGGACCTCTTCAAGGAGAACTACAAACCACTACTCAACGAAATAAAAGAGGACACAAACAAATAGAGCATTCCATGCTCATGAATAGGAAGAATCAATACTGTGAAAATGGCCATACTGCACAAGGTAATTTATAGATTCAATGCCATCCCCATCAAGCAACCAATGACTTTCTTCACAGAATTGGAAAAAACTATTTTAAAGTTTACATGGAACCAAAAAAGAGCCTGCATTGCCAAGACAATCCTAAGCAAAAAGAACAAAGCTGGAGGCATCATGCTTCCTGACTTCAAACTACACTACAAGGGTACAGTAACCAAAACAGCATGGTACTGGTACCATAACAGATATATAGACCAATGGAACAGAACACAGGCCTCAGAAATAACACCACACATCTACAACCATCTGATCTTTGACAAACCTGACAACAACAAGAAATAGGGAAAAGATTCCCTATTTAATAAATGGTGCTGGGAAAACTGGCTAGCCATACGAAGGAAGCTGAAACTGCATCCCTTCCTTACACCTTATACAAAAATTAAATCAAGATGGATTAAAGACTTAAATGTTAGACCTAAAACCATAAAAACCCTAGAAGAAAACCTAGGCAATACCATTCAGGACATAGGCATGGGCAAGGACTTCATGACTAAAACACCAAAAGCAATGGCAACAAAAGCCACAATAGACAAATGGGATCTAATTAAACTAAAGAACTGCTGCACAGCAAAAGAAACTACCATCAGAGCGAATAGGCAACCTACAGAATGGGAAAAATTTTTGCAATCTACCCATCTGACAAAGGGCTAATATCCAGAATCTACAAAGAACTTAAACAAATTTACAAGAAAAAAACAAACAACCCCATCAAAAAGTGGGCAAAGGATATAAACAGATATTTCTCAAAAGAAGACATTTATGCAGCCAACAGACACGTGAAAAAATGCTCATCATCACTGGCCATCAGAGAAATGCAAATCAAAATCACAATGAGATACCATCTCACACCAGTTAGAATGGCGATCATTAAAATGTCAGGAAACAACAGGTGCTGGAGAGGATGTGGAGAAACAGGAACACTTTTACACTGTTGGTGGGACTGTAAACTAGTTCAACCATTGTGGAAGACAGTGTGGCGATTCCTCAAGGATCTAGAACTAGAAATACCATTTGACCCAGTGATCCCATTACTGGGTATATACCCAAAGGACTATAAATCATGCTACTATAAAGACACATGCACATGTATGTTTATTGCAGCACTATTCACAATAGCAAAGACTTGGAACCAACCCAAATGTCCATCAATGACAGACTGGATTAAGAAAATGTGGCACACATACACCATGGAATATTATGCAGCCGCAAAAAAGGATGAGTTCATGTCCTTTGTAGGAACATGAATAAAGCTAGAAACCATCATTCTCAGCAAACTGTCACAAGGACAGAAAACCAAACATTGCATGTTCTCACTCATAGGTAGGAATTGAACAATGAGAACACTTGGACACAGGCTGGGGAACATCACACACTGGGGCCTGTTGTGGGGTCTGGGGAGAGGGGAGGGATGGCATTAAGAGAAATAACCAATGTAAATGATGAGTTAATGGGTGCAGCACACCAACACAGTACATGTATACATATGCAACAAACCTGCACGTTGTGCACATGTACCCTAGAACTTAAAGTATAATAAAATAAATAAATAAAAATTGAATTATAGCAAAAAAATACTACTGCAGACTAAAGTGATGCATGATGTCTTCTATTTAATAACTTTACTAAAATCCCAAGAAAATAGAAATTACTTACGCCTGCCTGATGCATTTTCCAATATACATACCATCCCTGCTACAATGGTCAATCAAGCCAGATAGACAAAATGAAACATAAACCCTGATATGGCTTGGCTCTGTGTCCCCACCCCAATCTCAAGTCGAATTGTAATTCCCAATGTTTGGGGAGGGACCTGGTGAGAGGTGACTGGATCATGGGGATGGATTTCCTCCCTGCTGTTCTCATGATGGTGAGTGAGTTCTCATGAGACCTGTTGGTTTAGAAGTGTGTAGCACTTCTCCTTTCGTGCTGTCTCTCCTACTCCTCCATGTAGGACATACTTGCTTCCCCTTCACCCTTCCACCATGATTGTAGGTTTCCTGAGGCTTCCCAACCATGCTCCCTGTACAGCCTGCAGAACTGTGAGTCAATTAAACTTCTTTTCTTCATTAAAAAAAAAAAAATTATTTCACGTCTTCCAAAAAGTGTTTCTCTTGCAGTTTCCACCATTTCAGTAAATGGCAACTCCATCTTTCCAGTTACTCAGGCCAAAATCTTTAAGGTCATCCTTGACTACTCCTTCTTGGACTCCATATCCAATGCATCAATAAATCTTTTGGATTCTGTTTTAAAAATATATACAGAATCTGACTATTTCATAAATCACCTTAACCTGGGGTGAAGAGAAAGTAAGAAGAAATTAAGTTTTAAAAAATATAAACAAATCATTTGTTTTTGAGACAGAGTCTTGCTCTGTTGCCCAAGATGGAGTGTAGTGGCACAATCTCGGTTCACTACAAATTCCACCTCCCGGGTTCGAGCAATTCTCCTGCCTCAGCCTCCCGAGTAGCTGGGATTACAGGTAGCCACCACCATGCTTGGCTAATTTTTATATTTTTAGTAGAGACGGGGTTTCACCATGTTGGCCAGGCTGGTCTTGAACTCCTGACCTCAAGTCATACACCCACCTTGGCCTCCCAAAGTGCTGGGATTACAGGCGTGAGCCACCATGCCTGGCCTAGTTAATTATTTTTAAAAGCCACTTCCAATATTACTATCCAAAGTCTAAACCAAGCTTGTCCAACCCATGGCCCATAGGCCGCTTGTGGCCCAGGATGGCTTTGAATGTAACCAAACACAAATTTGTAAATTTTCTGAAAACACTACGAGATTTCTTTTTCTTTTTAGCATCAGCTATCATTAGTGTTAGTGTATTTTATATGTAGCCCAAGACAATTCTTCCAGTGTAGCCTAGGGATTGGATATCCCTGGTCTAAGCCATCATCAAATGCTTTCCTACATTACTGCGGTAGCTTCCTAATTAATCTTCCTGCTTTCACTTTTGCTCCCTCTGTAGCCTCTTCTCAATACAGTAGACTTCCTTTTAAGACATAATTAAGACCATGTCAATACTCTGCTCAAAACAAAACAAAATTTCTTAGAAAAAAAAAAAAAAACCTAATTGAGAACTGAAGTTTTTGCAATGGTCCACATTCTACAAGGCCCTACATGAGATGTTACTTTTACTTGTTACTTTTCTCACTGCCACTCTTCCTAATCTCCCCCTTGCTCAGTCTAGTCCAGTCATACAGGCCTCCCTGCTATTCTACAGCACTCCAGACATGCTCTTCACTCAGGGTCTTTGCACTTACTGATTCCTCTATCTGGAATGTGCTTCCCTCAGATATCTAAAAGGTTCATACTCTCATTTCTTTCATCAAATGTCACCTTATCAATGAGGTGTTCCCTGACAATCCTATTTTAAATTTCAACCTGCCCTCACTCAAGGTACTCCCTATTCACCATCCTTTATTTTCTCCTAACAGTAATTTACTGGCTATCTCCTCACTCCCAACAAAGGGAGAGAAATGTTTTTACCTGTTTTGTTCACTACTGTATCACCAGGGCCTAAAATGTACCTGGCAGATAGCAGACACTCAGTAAATATGTATTGAAAAAAAAAAAAAAAAAAGAATAAATCAGACACTAGTGCATAAAAATGAAATTTAGTTCTGTATACCAATCAAAACCTTAAAGACAAGTTTAATTTTTACCAGCTCCAAATATCTAGATTTCTTTAGAAATCTATAGAAACTATTCAGGAATTCATACTGTGGCAAATTCTATTTTTCATTTACATCCAAACTATTACATTTTAATCTACTAAAGACATTAAGTCTTTCCATCTCCCAGTCTATAATTTCTACAGAACTAAAATACTAAGCATCTAAGCAGAAAATAATGCCATTTAATGTGAATATATACATATATTTACTTTTATGTTTGGTTATTCCTTCATATCAAGTGATGGCCCTGATTTTCTAAGATTAAGCACCCATAGATAAAAATTCCTTATAGAAAAGAGTTGGGGCAAAACTGTCAAAGTCATTAAAAACAAGGAAAGTCTGAGAAATGTCAGAGCCAAAAGAAGCCTAAGAAGACAAGACAACAGAAGGCAATGCTGTATCTGGATGGGATCCTAGAACGAAAAAGACATCAGATAAAAACTAAGGAAATATGAATAAACTATGGACTTTAGTTAACAATAAAGCATCAAACTGTAACAAATGTACCACATGTTAATATAAGAGAAACTCAGCACAAGAGTATATGGGAGTATTTATATTATCTTTGCTATTTTTATATACATCTAAAATTATTCTAAAAAATAAAATCTATTAAGGGGTGAGAGTGGAGGGACTAGGTTAGTTTAGAGCAATTGGTAAACATGATACTCCTTTTAGTGTTAAACCTTAGCAAATCAAAGAATACTATCCTCAAAATTTATAATCAATAATATCCATCATGAACAACTTAATAACAAAAAATAAAAAGAAAGATGCCTAGTACACATGACTCAAAGTTCTGGTTCAGTAATCATGCAGGAGAGTTACTAAGATAAGGATATCACAATCAGATTCATTTTGGAAAGATCTTTTCAAGGGCACATAGATACATACATGTATCTTTTAGTATTTGTTTTCCACTTTCTATTGTTTAAGTTTAGAAACACGCTAAATTCTAAAAACAATAAGAAAAAGAGAGAACAGTGGTTTGGCAAAAAAATAAAGACCTGACTTCAAACTCACAGAAATATGGAAATTAAACAAAATTAATGACTAAGTCACCTATAGAAATGATAGGAACTAAGAGATATTCAAAACAAGTAAATTAAACACAAAACTAAAGTATAATTTTCAAAAAGTAGAATAAAGCTGGGATATAATTTAGAATTTTTTTTAAGTTAAGAAAAAATTCCAAACAGCAATTAATTACTACATACTTGGAAGAACAATGAACACTACAACAGTGTACCCCAGAAGAAGTATTTTTTAAAATAAAATAATTAGGCCATAAGCTTAAGGTCAAAAACCATGTTATTTATTTCTTTATTCCCATATTGTCTGCACATAACAGTTATTCAATATTATACCTTAATGTTAATTCTTCCTAAAAGAATATCGAAAAGCAAAGTCACAGGAATCCAAAGCATGGATTATAGAAAAATGATTGCTAGAGAGATCAGCAATCATTTTTCTATAATTTCAATATGACATCAGAAGGAAAAAAATTATTTGGGTTTCAAACTTTACTAAGAAAAGATAAATTCAGATTTTTAAAATAATTATGTTGCCTAAATATAATAAATACTGAAGAATGTTAGTAAAGGGTATCATAATTTTGTTCTTTAATAAGACAGAACATATATTAGTAAAAAGTAATAGCAACGGCTTTCTACAAAATATCACATTTTAAAAATACATTCACTAAGGTCATTTTTAAAGTATTTTATACATTGGGAAAAGATGACTATAGTCAAGCTAATTAACAAATCCAAAAACTCAGTTACCTTTATGTGTGTGTGTGTGTGTGTGTGTGTGTGTGTGTGTATGTGTGCTGAGAACACAAGATCTACTTTCTTAGCAAATTTCAGGTATACAACACAGTATTAGTATTCTCACCATGCTGTACTTAAATCTCCTGAAGTTATTCACCTAAATAACTGAAATTTTATATCCTTTGACTAACATTTCCTCCATTTCTCCCATCCCTGCTCTCCACCCCTAGAAATAATATTTCTACTCTCTGCTTCTACGAGTTTAACTAAAAAATATTCTTGACTGGATATGGTGGCTCATGCCTGTAATCCCAACACTTTGGGAGGCCAAGGTGGGCAGATCACTTGAGGTCAGGAGTTCAAGACCAGCTGAGCCAACGTGGTGAAACCCCATCTCTACTAAAAATACAAACATTAGCTAGGTGTGGTGACGCATGCTTGTAAGCCCAGCTACTTGGGAGGCTGAGGTGGAAGGACCACTTAAACCAGGAAAGCCAAGGTTGCAGTGAACTGACATTGTGCCACTGCACTCCAGCCTAGGGGGCAGAGCGAGACTTTGTCTCTTGATTGATTGATTGATTGATTGATAGATAAATAGATATAGATATTCTTGAAAAATTAGTTACAGTTATACAAAATGCTTTAGAAATTATAGAAATCTGCCTTATAGGCCAAAAAATGTTTTTGTATTTACTAGAAAGTATATACATTGTAGAAAACTTTAAACTGGTTATGAAAGTAGGAGTTTCATTGCAAGTATATATGCCTAATTCATTTTAATCATATGTGAACTTCTACTTTTTGCAAAAGTGAAGGCTTCAAAACAAAAAAAAATGTTAATATGTCTATGAACCAAAATCCTACTTATGGAAAACGTGGAGGTGGAGGGAATTCTTCCCATATAGCCCTGCCAACTGGAAAACCTAAAATTATTATGACTTATTTAATATCCATGATATTCGTGAATACTTATAAAAAGATTTCCATTCAAAGGTCTAAATGTCATCCTACCTTTACAAAGTAGGTTATAATTCTGGGGGGCTGCAAAAATTGAAGTTAAATTTTTAAAAGTAACATTCTATATTGCAACAAAACCCTTACAAACTATATTATTAAAGAAAAGAACAAAGACAAAAGTCATTGCAAACTCAGAATATCTTTTCCCATGCCAGTCTTGGGAATATTTTATGTAACCACTTAATAGAATGACTGTTAAAATTTTATATAACATTTAATGATGTAATAGCAATGACTTCATTAATAATATGGTAATTCAACCTCAAAAATAAAGAGTTAACATTATATAGCGATAATTCAATTTTCATTTTTCTTATTTCTAAATTATTTTATTCTATTCTTAAGTGTTATTTTAGAAGAAACTTAAAATTTCACAGAAATCGTAACATTTTTCAAAAATAAAACATAAAATGTAAGGATTTTCATAACAGATATTCCAAGAGATTATTATTTGAAAGTGGGAAATATTTACAAAATATTGATGAAATTAAATTTTAGAAGATTAAAACCAATCATATATTTAATCTCAACACATATTTGATATCCTAACAACATATTCCCATAAAATCAAAATGAAATAAAATTATTGCTATCCACCCTAAGTCATATCCCAAATTACCAAATATAAATCTACATAGAAGCATTCTACATAAGTATTTGCACACCTCCAACACACTTTTGAACTCACTTGGGTAAATATGGATCTTTCCAACAGCAGCAGCAGTTTCTACAAAGCTATTTACCTTGTCCAGGTCTTGCAGTTACAGCTGCTCCAGCAGATGGCGGCTCACACTCCTGTCAATTATAATAATGTTATTACAGTGACCTATTACAATGTGTAATTTATAATAAAATAGTAGTTATATCACAGTCTTACCTTTGCTTTCTTTGAGTCTGGATCAAATCTTTCAAGTATTAATTTAGCCGTCTTGTAAGTTTCTTTTTCCATGACTTCTTCAAGCTACGAACAAAAATTTCCATAAATTGTCACATTTCAAAACACACACTACTTATTTTTATAAGTCCTATTCAAAAAGGTTTAAATATCCTTAACATATCCAAATAGAATGAAAGACTTCCTACATTCGAATAATTAAAATCCAGATTTTAAAATGGCTTCTAACCTCTAATATGTTACTTGTACTTAACAGCTTTACTGTGAGGAAATACCAAATATTGCTAATTGTTTACATATAATGAGGAGAATAATTACATGCACCAACTTCAATAATGGAATGTGCAAAAATCTATCAGCCATCATTATTGGAAGTTATTAGACATGACAAGCAAATGACAGGCAATTCCTTAGATTTATTTCCTCATAGCACTTAATGCTATTAATTTAAAGAAGGTCGTTAGCCAAGAGCTTTACAAAATAAAATCTCTGTGCCAATTAACTGCTGTCAGCATCGATTTTAGATTATTTATTAGCAGAAGCAATTAGCTTGCTGGAAATGCAGTGAAAACTCACTAACTGGGAGAACAGCCATGGAATTTGTTCAAATGACTAAAAGATAACCCTCACCTCTTTTTTACTTAGACTCAAACAACTTTAGAGAAAAAACTGAGCACAGAATTTAAGTAAAAATTTTACTGAGTTCTATGTTCACACTAGGGACTATAATTAAATCACTTCATTATTGTAGCATTTTATTTACCATGCACTCAAGTCACTTTATAACTTAATACAAGGGTTTAACTTAAAATATAATCGCTAGTAAAGTATCACGAGCAGTTATGGCTAGTTCAACATCAGAAAAAGGTTGAACTTTAGTACAAGACAGTCATAGTTATGACAAATTACCTAATGTGTAGGATAAAATGCTTTTGCAAAAATTGGAAAAGAACCTTTTATTTCTCAGTGACCACTGATAACCACTTAAATTTATTAAATGTCATATTCATTCCAAAGGACATTTATTTTAAAATGCAACCCAGAGCACATTTACTGAGTTAAAAATATGCTGCCACAATAGCAGTTAACTTCTACTTTTTGCAAAAGTGAAGGCTTCAAAACAAAAAAAAAATGTTAATATTTCTATGAACCAAAATCCTACTTATGGAAAACGTGGAGGTTTTCCATTAAACACTCAATTCAACATTTAAGAAGTAGGTACTTAGATGAATGATTTATTAGCCTTACCTTGGTTTAATGAAACTAAAATATTTTCCTATTTCAAAATTATGATAAATTCTCAAAATAAGCAAGCTGATTCTTCTGATGTAAAAGAGATGTTTATAGTATCACTTTAGGGTTAGAAAAAAAAGAGAAACTAGAAACGGGGGTAGAAAGAGGGCATAATAAAATACATCCCCAAATCAACATAATCTACATGGAATATCAAAGAAACAAATCCCTGATCACTACACAGTAGACTTTTGATGTTCTAGCAGTGTTGTGCAGTAAAACTTTAGGCAATGACGAAAACGGTCTATGTCAGCATAATAGTAGTTACTAAGCCCTATGTGATAAATGAGCACTTAAAATGTTGCTTGTGCAACAGGGGAACTGAATTTGTACTTTTGTTTTGTTTCGCTTCGTTTTGTCTTAGATGGAGTCTCACTCTGTCACCCAGGCTGGAGTGCAGTGATATGGTTTCGGCTCACTGCAGCCTCCACCTCGCAGGTTCAAGCGATTCTCTGCCTCAGCCTCCCAAGTAGCTAGGATTACAGATGCGTGCCACCACACCTGGCTAATTTTTGTATTTTTAGTAGAGATGAGGTTTCGCCATATTGGCCAGGCTGGTCTCGAACTCTTGGCCTCAAGTGATCCACCTGCCTCAGTCTCCCAAAGTGCTGGGATTACAGGTGTGAGCCACTGCACCCAGCCTGTAGTTTTATTTCATTTTAAATAATGTAAATGTAAACAGCCATACTGATTTGGACAGATAACTCTAAAACTACTACTAGATTTAAAAAGATTAAACTGTGATCTTTAAAACAACAAACAAAACTCCAAATCAAAATGCTACTTTATTGAATGATTGCATTCTTGGTAGATTATTCAGCAAGTATTGAAGTGTGTCTATGTTTTTATTTATCTTAAATAAAATCATTTTTAAGTACTAAAAGATGCAAATCTATCTCCCATTTTTTACATTTATTTCTAACAAAATATTTTCACATAATAGCTTAATTAACACACATCCATACAACATTTAAGTAATAACATGTTTTAAATACACTGTTCAGTGGAAAGAACATGAACTTGAAACTTCAAAGTGAGAAAAGATCTGGGTTCAATGCACATTTCCATTCTTAGGAAGACTGTTAGCACATCTGTCAGCCTCAGTTTCTCCTCCGCATAGATATTTTAATACTTCATAGCACTACTGTGCAATTTTAAAAATATATAATATAGGAGAAAGAGTCCACAACAGTGCCTAAAATATTAACATAATTTTCAGTGACACCTCAGTTACTCAGAATGGAACTGAAACAAACTATTTCCAAAAACTCAACATATTAACCTCAAGATTCAGGAAAAAGAAACTAGAATTCTTGAGAATTCTCTAAATCAAGCTTGTCCAACCCTTAGCCACTAGCCACATGTGGCCCAAGACAGCTTTGAACGCAGCCCAACACAAATTCGTAAACTTTAAAACACTATAACATTTTTTTGCAATTTTTTATTTTTGAGCTTATCGGCTATCATTAGTGTTAGTGTAAAGAATGAATCATTTTTCTGTAATACAGTTGTACTAAAAGTTTTAGGGGCTTTTTTATTTTAAAATATAGAATAATAAATACATGATTATATTAAAAGTCAACATTGTGATGAGACTGTATATTCCTATGATATGTAAAAATTATTTCTACTTGATACAACCATTACATCATAGAAAACATTAAAAGATAAAAGGCAACAAGAGCAAAAAAGTGCACAAAACTTATTTTGTGCATACTAGCACAAAAATAAATGTCAAAAAAAATTTTTTAAGTTTTGAAAGATAATTCTACAAATATTTCATACAAAAATTATTCTCAAAACAGAATTTTTAAACACACAAATCATTAATTTCCCTAACCAACATTTATTTGTGAAAAATATTCCAGATGTAAGAAAACTTTCTTTCATTTCTTTCATTTTGCATTGATTTTGCAATTCAGAGTATTAAGGAGCATGTTACACCATATAAACTCATCATTTTATCATGCTGAAAATACTGTCTGGTATCCCTGATTTGGGGTTTGCTGTTGAAATTGATGATGTTTTTACTAATTCAGATGTTATATCATTTTCTGCTTTCATATAAGAGTATTCCACAATAATAGTCACATCTTTCTTCTTTGCATTTTTTCTGTTACTGTGTAGCCTAAAGTGAATATTCAAACACTGGGGAAAGCCAGAAAATATTACTGAGTAATATAAAAATGTAACATTTGAAGCTACAATAAGGTTAAGAACTCTATAGAGAATAAAAGCTAAATTTGCCAAATTAAGGACTTCTTTTGCTTCCAAAACTTATTTCATGGAATATCATGCATAGGATTTGTACGAAGTATACTTTATACATTTATATAAATTATAGTAGGTATATAAACATTTTTATTTGCAAAAATGACTCACCATTAATAAGAGAGTGCCATAAATGCCCACAAGACTAAATGATTACATTGTACCACTTCTGTATGATTCTGTACTGCTCCCAGAAATGTCAACATTAACCTGTAACTCAGCATGTCAGAATTTCTTGCTCTTGCCTTCAGCTGACATTAGTGAATTCCTTTGAACTAGTAACATCTGTAGTTGATTGTTAAGCTTTAATTCTCAGGGAACTATAACACTTTTCCTCATGTTCCCAATTTCTCAAGTGATTTTTCTCAGGATTCAGAAAAACACAGATTTCCCAAGGAACACTAGAAATTACCACATAGGACTACTATTCTGAAAAAAGCACAAAATTTTCATGAAGTCATTTAAAGAGGTAATCTTGACTCATGTATTTTGGTAGAGCTTGATTTCTGAACTGTTTTGAAGGAATGCTCATGGATGCAGAGGGATTATCTGCTTGCACAGATTACTCAGTGATTATTAAAAACTCAAGTTTTGTTAAAGGACCACAAAATACATGAGTGGTAAAATGCACGCAGATCTAGACTTGGGAATTTTTTAGATAACTAAAGATTACTTCCTAACTTTATATTAATAAGTAAATACATTAAGCTCCTAAAATCTTGTTAAGATGCTTTTTCCTAATTTAACTTTTTAATCAATTGATAATTCATATCTGTCATTACAAATTACCATTTTACAAATTTCAAATTACACTACAAATCTATTCAGATTAAAGGGATGCATCCCCAAGGAAACCACTCTTAATAAAATATCAAGTAGTGACCAGCCTGGCCAATATAGTGAAGCCCTATCTCTACTAAAAATACAAAATTGGTCAGGTGTGGTGGCGCATGCCTGTAATCCCAGCTACCTGGGAAGCTGAGGCAGGAGAATCACTTGAACCTGGGAGGCAGAGGTTGCAGTGAGTCAAAATTGCACCATTGCACTCCAGCCTGGGCAACAAGAGCAAAATTCTGTCTCAAAAAAAAAAACCAAAGTGTAAAACTACTCAAACAAAGCAGCTCTGTTAAAGGCTTGAACAGTCAAGACCACAGACTAGTTCCAGTAGCAAACAGTATTATAACCAACAATAATAATCAAGTAAATGCAAATTGTGTTTAATTAATAAAGTGAATTAGAGCCAACTTATTTTTCTTTAGTCATACTGCAAGAGAAATGCCATACTGAATTATTAATACTGATGCCTAATGAACCATTTAAACACACAGAGCTATTGAACTCTGAACTTTTTCAACTGTTGTCAGACTTAAAATGGAACATCTTTTATGTTGCGATTCCTTTAAAGGCTATTTAAAAGTAAATAGCTTGATTTATCCTTTCACACAATTTTCCAAGTCGGCTCTGTTACTCTATTGAGAGATTTTCCAAATCATATATTCTTCAAGATCCTGTTTTCTGGCCATGTGATGCCAGTGACATTGGGCTGCTTCTTATCACTTAGGATTCTTTTCTTTTCTGCTTTCCTTTGTCTTCCTCTTCATCTTTTCTACTTTAACTAATATTTCTCCATTTTGGTATAAGCAGGACTTGTCTCTGATCACCAGTACCAGCTTTTCTTTTTATCTCATCAGCAAGTCAACCCAATCATATCACAACTTCTAAATCACTGACGCTATCAGTTATTTTCTCACTTTGAATTTCTGGCTGTTCCATAATGTGCAGAATAGCAGAAATATAATAATAAGATAATTCTGTGTTTGGCAATTTAGAACCACCAAAATTGTCAATGCAATTTTGATAAATACTTTATAGGACACCTAATAAGAAGCAAACAAATAAAGTGAAGGAATCCTTTCAAAATTAAAGTCCTCTTACTTTTCAGGTACTTAAAGCCCTTAAAATCAGTATCTAATATCATCAATTCACAGAATAATTTTTGACGTTAGTCTTAACCTTCACAATATTGGTTTCTTAATTATTACTTGTTACACACTAGACTAAAATGTATCAAATTGATCATTTGCACCTGATTACATTTTATTAAATACATTTCTATACAACATAATACTATCAGCAGTTATCATTTTCACACTTCAAAAATAAACATTAAAAAATTAGTAGCTCTATGTCAAACACCAACTTCAATTCACTTATTACAGACTACTATATTATCAACATTTAGAGCTCCTTCTGTCTTACTCATGGTCCTCTTTCCAACACATCTGAAGGGATGCATCAACTAGCCCCACAATAGATATCATGTGACCAGAGTTACTGACAGAATGTGGAAAACTCTGAAGAAAACAATTATATATCTCTCTCTCCCATCTCTTCTTCAGTACTTTCATGTTGAATTTCTCTTACAACTAATCTTCTTGATTCCCTCTCTTTCTTGGTGTCAAGAAAACCTAGAACTGACATGTGGAGATATTTTGTCCTTTTGTATTTAGCTCTAATAAACAATCTGGGTACCCACCTTTTTACCCTCTCTGCCTCATTTAGGCCTCAAATATGACTCATTTACTTACTTCTCAGCTTCCAACTGATATAGACTCTCAGAATCTCAAAAGTCCTTCTAACCTACTTTTTCCTATCAATCATTTTTAACTAGCAAAAATATTCACAATTTCACTTCATCATTAAAATGCTATCTAAAAGCATATTTCTTCCTTGGAGAGTTATTAACTTCCAACACACAAACATTATTTATTCAGTTCTTATTAGTTTAATATAAATTAATTTTAAATAAAAGTTAACTTACTATTTTTTTCCTCTGGGATTTTAAATCATCCAATGCTTCATCTAGAAAACAAGATTTCAGTCAAAGCTAAATCAAATATTAAGATATTTAGATATAAGAATACATCATGCCAAATGACACACGGTAGCAAACACAAGAAAACTTTCTCATTTTAGGATGTCTCAAAATTTAACTGATGTGTAGAGACAAAAATTATCTCCATCTTTACCTACATATAGTTCATATTTTTGCCTGTGTTATATATTACAAGCCGTTTAGGGGAGAAATTGACTTTACATAGTATAAAGCACCTTTCTAAATTGAAATATATACACATATTTTTTAATGTGTTCAGAAACATTACTTTCTACTATTTCTTTTTCCTTTCAACACCTCACCCACATTAATTTACAAAATTAGTATCAAATCTCTTTTTATACACTGGTAATAAAAATGTTCTCTTTGTTTATAAGGAAATAAGTACATATTTTACTTAGTCAAGACTGAAGATATTAAGCATGACTTTTTTAAAAAACCTTGAAAATCTATCTTATTGAATCTGAGAAGGGACATGGAAAAAAATATGAATAACTTTTCAAAATTAAACATTTCTAAGATTTGCCTGCTTATATAGGTTGGCATGGTGGAACAGAAAGAATCATCTCAAAGGATACCTTTTATGAATGTCAATGTTGGATTTACAAATGTATTTAAGTTTCTAGTTTTTCTCTAGAAATATTTAATACAGATTGACACACTATTTCATATGGAAAGAAGAACTTATGGCTTAAATGTTATCAAATGAAATGTAAATAATTGTTTTTAATAATTAAATTTATAAATAAAATTATTACTTCTTCACTGAAATTCTAGGTAACAAATACCTGAATACCCAACTCAAAGTACACCATTTATGTAAAGATTCAAAGAAACACAAACATATAAAAAGATGATTTTACTATAAAAAATTTTTTCAAAATAGATTAAGCAGTCTTTAATGTGCTAGCTAACTTATTACTAAAAGGGGGAGAAATCTGCTAACATCTTCAAAGAGAATAGTAATTTTTTGTTAGATAAGACCAAGCCAAACATCTGTACTTTAATCCAAGGGTCAGTAAACTTATTCTGTAAAGGAAAAACTAAGTATTTTGGGCTTTATGGACCAAAAAGCAAAATCAAGTATGCACTTTTTGATTTTTGAGACAGGGTATTGCTCTGTCACCCAGGCTGGAGTGCAGTGGCATGATCTCAGCTCACTGCAGCCTTTGCCTCCAGAGTCCAAGCAATTCTCATGCCTCAGCCTCCCAAGCTGGAATTACAGGTGTGTACCACCACACCAAGCTAATTTTTGTATTTTTAGTACAGACAGGGTTTCTCCATGTTGGCCAGGCTGGTCTTGAATTCCTGAACTCAGGTGATCCACTTGCCTTGGCCTCCCAAAGTGCTGGATTACAGCATGAGCCACTGCACCCAGCCTAAGAAATACTAAAGAAATACAAAATTTCCACAAACTTTATGGACTAAATTCAAATACAGGTTGAGTATCTCTTATCTGAAATGCTTGGTGCTAGATGTGTTTCAGATTTCAATTTTTTTTTAGTTTTGGAATATCTGCAGAATATACCCCCGCTGAGCATCCCAAATCCAAAAATCCAAAATCCAAAATGCTCCAAGGACCATTTCGAGTATCATGTTGGCATTCAAAAAATTTTGGATTTAGGAGCATTTCAGATTTTGAATTTTCAGATTTGGGATATTCAACCTATATAATAATTGAGTTCAATTTTTTGTAATATAAGTCTACCAGTGAAAAGAATGGAATACTTTTGGGGGTGGATAATATTTCACTTAATTGAGGTTCAAAGCTAAGTGTTCTCTATCATCAAAACTGATTGCAAATGATAATCCATTAATGCTGATCTGTAATGAGATTTTACACATCTGATTTTTTAAAATATCTTTTCACACAGGTAGTTACTGCCAAATATTGATACCAATCCACAAGCATATGATTTTAATTGAGCATATTCACTAGTTTGGAAGGCATTTACAAAATTCTATTAGATTCTTCTTTGGCATTTGCCTTTTAGAGTATTATTACATTGGAAGTTAATCACCTCCAAAGACTGAAGCTCTTCAATTATACAGTGAAATGGATTTAGAATCATGGAAATTTCCTTTGCACTTGCCTTGAGGTCTGAAAAATTCTACTGGAACTATAATTTCAGCTTGGGTAATGCATCTGCTGCAAATTTGTGTGGGAATGGCAATTCTGTTTCTTGTTTTCATTTTTATAGCATTTTTAAAAAAATTACTTGTCATTACAATGTTGTTTTCTAAATGACTTTACCACATCATAGGTTTTGCATATATACATTGTTTTGCCTTGCAATCTTAGGTTGCAATAATTAAGAACCATTATCAAGGCTGTAGCAAAAGCTAATTTCCAAAGCCAGTCAGTATTCAAACACAGTGGCTGAAGTTGGTTCTTCTCATTTGGAAGTATTTCAATCTAGGTTTTGAGCTCAAAATATGACAATAAAACTTTACCACTGCTAAGCCATCAAACTGCTGTGAGGCAAGTCAAGATAGCTTCTATTCATAATTAAAATTCACATAACTAACAATGGTTAAGTCCTTGAAAGCAATGATGTTCCCTTTGGCACTACACAATAACAAATTCAAATATGTTCTGCAAAGTACCTGTTCTTGAAAAATACAATGAATAATCATAGAATTTAAACACCTTACAGTTTCAAAAGTTTTGTACAATTTGTACAACTAAGTCTTTTTCTGCTACATACATATTTTTACCACGAGTAGTTACAGTACATCTTAGCAGATTCCACTTCAGGTGGTAGGAAATTGCTGTTTTCTAAACTTCATTGAAAATATTCTCACCTAAAGTTGTTCTGCAAAGACTTTTTATAGAGACTAATTCTTCAGTCACTTCAAGCTCAGCGTTGACAACTCAAACTACAATTGAGTGGTATTGATAGCATCTGTCAACCCAACCACAGCCAAGGAAGATCACTTGAAATAATTTGCCTTGTTCTTTAATTGACTACTCATATTTGTTTTTCTGAATTTTCTCAATTCTTTAGGCAACTGTTCTTGCTGAAACGTTACTAGTCTTAAGTATATTTTCCCTGAACAAATTTTTCCTGCTGCAGCAATCAAACACAATTTAATTAACTCATCATTGGTAAATAGCTTCCCTTTCTTCACAAACAAGCCACTCAGAAACTTTCTTTGGCTGAAGCTCCATTTTTCCCTTTCAGTTTCATGAAGCAATTCTGCAATAATATATTCCATTTTAAATTTTCTAATTTTTATGACCATTGCTTTCTGTGAGTTGGGAATATGATGATGAGTAGTTAGTATCATAATGTCAAATACATATTGTACTCTTTTAGCACAGCTATAACATCATTGCATAAAAAATACAATTCTTTGCATTTCAATAACAAAATAGTCCACATTCCATTATGTACTAAAAGTACAACATTCAAAGTCCACTTTTCTGGTTTTTACATGATGGGTATGCATGGGTAATAAAAATAAAATAAAGTTGTCACAGTACAACAATACACATGACACTTAAAAACTGCCGTCAAGTTATAATTGCATCGGTTGAAAAACAATGTGAAATGATGAAATGATTAGTCCTACAAGTGCCTGAAGTGATGAGCGCACCACATACAGTCGGTCACAGATACTCAATTCTGCCATTGTAGGATGAACGCAGTTAAAGACAGCATGACTCTGTTCCAATAAAAACTGAAATTTGAATTTCATATACATTTTACATGTCAAAATATTCATTTTAATATTGTAATAATTTAAAAATATAAAAGCCAATCATGAGCTGTACAAAGCAGTGGGCAGGACTTGGCCTACAGGCTGCAGCCACCAATCCCTGCTTTAATTTATATAGGGTACAACTTGTAAAACAAAACAACTAAAAATAATCAAGAATAAAAAACAAGGACAGGACCAATAGCTTCAGGCTTAAAAAAATACTATGTGACTGCAAGACAATCTTTTACAAAGTCGATTTTAAACATACATGTAATACCTATTCAAATGAATTAGTACACTTAAAAACAGAAAGAACCTCTGAAATATATTTTAAAGCAAAAAGAAAATCCTTTTAATAATCAAGTCCAGATCTGCCTATTTATTACATAAGTTAAAAATATTCATACATTTGATTTCCTTAAAGAATTGTTCCAAAGGACTCTTGAAAAGGGTTTCTTATATTTCTTTTGCTATCTTGCTATTCCTTGCAGTCAGAAAGCATATTTGCTTTAAACTTCTTCCTATTCTTCCACCATCTGCTATATTAGTAAATATCACCAAAAACAATATCAGAAGCCTAAATTTCCTTAATCTGATAAAAAGCATCAACATTTTAAAAACTACAGCAAACATCATACTTAATGGCAAAATATTAAAAGCTTTTCTATTAAAATCAGGAACTAGACAAGGACTCCTGCTATTCCCACTTCAAATGAATACTGTACTGAGTCCTAACTCATTTAAGAAAAATAAAATAAGAATCAGAAAAGAAGAATCAGCGCCATCAGCTCATGTTTATATAACACTTTGCAATTTTTATATGCTTTCATATGTAGTAACATTTACTACTTTTAACTGTCCTATCAAAACAAATACTTCTGTTTTCATTTTATTTTTTTCTGGGTACATGGTTGCCATATATATTTATGGGGTGCATGAGATGTTTTGATATAGGCATACAATGTGAAATAAGCACATCATGAAGAATGCGGTATCCTTCCCCTCAAGCAGTTATCCACTGAATTGTAAATAATCCAGTTATACTCTTTATTTTAAAATGTACAGTTATTATTGACTATAGTCACCCTATTGTGCTATCAAATACTAGGTCTTACTCATTTTTTCTGTTCTCATTTTATAAATTAAGAAACTGTAAGGTTCAGCTGGGCACAGTAGCTCGTGCCTGTAATCCCAGCACTTTGGGAGGCTGAGGCAGGTGGATCACTTGAGGCCAGAAGTTCGAGACCAACTTGGCCAAAATGGTGAAACCCTGTCTCTACTAAAAATACAAAAAAATTAGCTGGGCACGGTGGTGGGTGCCTGCAATCCCAGCTACTTGGGAGACTAAGGCAGGAGAATTGCTTTAACCCAAGAGATGGAGATTGCAGTGAGCTGAGATCATGCCACTGCACTCCAGCCTGGGAAATGGAGTGAGACTCCGTCTCAAAAAAAAATAAAAAATAAAAAATAAAGAAAGAAAGAAACTGTAAGTTTCAGGGAACTTGTTTGTAGTACAAAAAGATGGCCAGTGTGGCTGGAGCAAAAGTGAACAAAGGAGAGTGAAAGATGAGGTTGGAGAAATAGGAATAAGCTAGAAAGTCAGGATATGGATTCGGATTTCATTCTGGTTGCAATGGGAAGCTATTAGAGAATTTTAAGCAAAAGACACACAAGATCTGATTTATACCTTAAAAACAGACTAGTGAAGAAGCAATTGTGCAAGCAAGAGATGATAATGAATTAAAACTGTAGTAGTAAAGAAGGTGAGAACTGGTCAGATTCAAGATCATTTTGGAGGTAACGATTATATGACTTGCTGGTAATGTGAATGAATATGAAAGAAGAATCAAAAATAGCTCCCAGGTTTTTGGTCTCATGACGGTTAATTGTATGTGTTAACTTGATTAGGTCACACAAGGTATCCAGATAATTGGTCAAACATTATTCTGGGTGTCTGTGAGGTTGCTTTGGGGTAAGATTAGCATTTCAATCAGTAGACTGAGTAAAGCAGATTGCTCTCCCTAATGAAGTGGCCCTCAGCCAATCAGCTGAAGGCCTGAATAGAACAAAAAGTTTACTCCTCCCTCCAGAGAGTGAGAACACCCCATGCCTGACTCCCTGGAGCTAGGACCTCTATCTTTTCCTGCCTTCAGACTCAAACTGAAACATCAGCTCCTTCTGGGTCTTGAATCTGCTAGCTTTCAAACAAGAACTTACACTCACTGGCTCTCTTGGTTCTCAGGCCTTCGGACATAGATTGGAACTAAACCATTAGCCCTCCTGGGTTGTCAGCTTGCTAACTGCAGATCTTGGGACTTCTCAGTCTCCATAATTGCTTGAGCCAATTCCTCATAATATTTCCTATTGGTTCTATTTCTCTGGAGAACCCTAACTAATACAAGTTTTAACTAGTAGTCATATAGGGTAAGCATTTCTGAGATGGAGAAGACAAAGGGAAGAGCAGATATGAACAAATGGGAATAAAGGGGAGGAGCAATATTAATTCTCTTTTGGTCATGTTACTTATGAGATGCCTACTAAACTCCTAAGTGGAAATGTCAATTACACAGTTAAATATACAAGTCTATAGCTGAAGGGAAGAGTATGGACTAAGGACTTAGATTTGGGAATCATTAACAAATAGGCAATATTTAAATCTGTGGAAGTGAATAAAATCACCTAAAGATGTACTGTCCAATGTATAAATAATAGCCAGGAGCCACATGGGGCTATTTAAATTTAAGCTATTTAAAATCCAGTACTTCATTTACACTAGCCTCATTTCAAGTGCTCAACAGTCACAAATGGCTAGCAGATACCATATAGAACAGTAGATACAGATTATTCTCATCATCATAGAAGGTTCTATCAGACAGCGCAGACTCAAACAAGTTACCGAAAAAAAAGAAAGCCAAAGACAGAATTCTAGTAGAAGGCAAATAAAACTAAAAAGAAACCACCAGTGAAGTGTTGTCAATGAAGCTTAAAGATAAAAAGTTTTCAGAAAAAGGGTGAATAAATTAATTCAAATACTATTAAGAGATCAAGCTGGATAAGAAAAAGGAGCTGATTACTGGCTTTGACAACACATAGATAATGAGTGACCTTGAAATGAGCCACTGCAGTAAAAATGGTGGAAACAAAACCTAAACAAATTATGCTGAGGAGGAGTAGGTGGGGGAAAAGAAGAGATACCAACTATAAACAATTTTTTTTTTAAATTTTGTTTTGAACAAGAAAGAGAAATGGGTGGTAGCTTAAAGGAAATGTAGGGTCAGGAGAGGTTTTCCGCCCCCCGAAATAGTCATACTGAGGCAGAATTATATGCCCATAGGAATAATAAAATAGAAAATGATGCAAAAGAGATGATAACTACAGGAGATAACTATAAGAGCAAAGCTCTAGAGATGGCCAGAGTATTTAAAATCCAGAGCTTAAATGACGGTTAGCCATAGATGAGATCAAGGCCAGTCTTACAAAATATAATGAAGGTTGAGACCCTACTGAGTATAGATAGAGCTAACTTTACATACATTCAGCCCTCCATATGGATGAGTTCAGCACTCATGGAATTAAATCAACCATGGATCAAAAATATTCAGACAAAAATTTAAAATAACAATACAATAAAAATTACAAATTTAAAATACAATATAGCAACTATTTATACAGCATTTACATTGTATTAGAGATTACAAGTAATCTACAAATGATTTAAAGTATGCAGGAGGACGTGTAAGTTACATCCAAATTCTACACCATTTTTATTCTTGGGGGTATTGGCACCAATCCCTCACAGATACTGAAGGACAACTTCACTTGGTGGTATAGGTAGCTCTCATCTGTTTACATCTATTTTCTGTATAAAGTAAGACTATAGGTTAAGAGTGACCAGGTAGATGTTGCAGGGTTTGTGTGTTTGTGACTTTTGGCTTTTTTATTTGGTCAGTTGGTTGGCTGGTTTCAGTTTGGTTAGATTTGATTGTTGGTTTTTGGTAGGAGGCAGGTATTAGTGATTTGAGGAGAAATACAGTAACAAACATCACGCTGACAGAGAAAAAGGTGAATTTACTGGGGAACTATAATAGGACCATAAGGCAGTTTTAAGTACATATTTGATACCTGCAATCATAGATTTAAAATAAGTTTGGTCAGGTGAGTATGTTGTATGATTTTCCTCTAATTAGTTTAGCTACTTCGATGAGATTAAACCTGTAAATGTATTTAATCAGAATACTGTTTTGCCAGTCATTGATTAGGCATATAATTGTATTTAAAGAGGGTAGGTTTTGACAGATAAGTAGGATGAGGAGGAGGAGCAAAAGGGTCAAGAGCGTCAGCAAGGAAGTAGTCATTGGGGTAGATTATACAACCTAAAATGAGCAGAAGAGAAGAGAGGTTGTGAGTGAGGAGGGCAATTTGAAAATCATACATTAATATTTGTACAAACTTTATTTGGATCCTTAGTCAAACAAATAAAAATTTTTTAAAAGCAAATGATACTTATGAGATAACTGAAAAGTTAATATTTTTATATTTAATATTTTATGATATTAAGAATTCTTTTCTAGGTATGAAAATGGAGAGATACATTTGGGATATACTTCAAAATAATATATGGGGTGAAAAAATGGGTTGAGGTAAAAATGAAACAAGACTCTATAACAAACTAAGTTTTCCATAAAGATTAATTTAACAAATATAAATTCTCTTTATTTAAAAATGTTTGTTTTGGTTGGGCACCGTTGCTCCAGCCTGTAATCCTAGCACTTTGGGAGGCCGAGGCAGGTGGATTGCCTGAGCTCAGGAGTTCGAGACCAGCCTGGGCAACATGGCAAAACCCTGTCTCTATAAAAATACAAAACATTAGCTGGAAGTGGTGGCATGCACCTACTCTGGAGGCTGAGGCATGAGAATCGCTTGACCCGGGAGGCGGAGATTGCAAGGAGCCAAGATCATGCCATTGCACTCCAGTCTGAGCGACAGGCTCTTCCTATCCCCCTGACTCTGTCTCAAAAAAAAAAAAAAAAAAGGGTTTGTTTTGTGTAAAAAAAATCTAAATGAACAAGATAGAAATAACACAAATTAAAAACAGAACCATCTTGATTATTTATAACCTTCGTCATGCTTTATAATAAACAACTCTTCAATACTTACCACATCATCATTCCAAGATCATATTTTACAACCTGTCTTACCAGCACACTCTAAGATAGGTATTTTTAAAAACATTTATTAAAAATTGGAATTAAACTTACTATTTCTTTCTGTTCTCTTGGAAAAGAAGAAAATAAGTACTGTTCTTATGCTCCAGATGCTAAAGGGGAAGCAAAATTCCAAAACAAAAAACATCATTAGAAAAACCGAATTAGAAGCCATGTAAAATGAAAACATACCTTTCCAATTAGAGTTAGGTACATTGTTTCCCTTTATATATAGAAAACTAAAAAGCATTTAATTTCTGCCAGAGAACATCAGAACCTGTGCTTTCAAAGGAGGAGTTCTCAACCTAAAGTCCACAGACCTTCTGATGATCCCCTCAAATTGCAAAATTACCTCTGTGTGCATAAGTGCATTTCTCTGGAAAGATCATTGCTTTCATCAGTCTGAAAGGAATCTATGCACCCCTCAAAAGATTGAGAATATTAGAATCCCTTACTAAGTAAGCATTAATTCCAAAAACTTAATTTGTCTATTCCCACACATTAAGGAAAAATGCTTTCACAAATGTAAGAGCATTACACACATATAAGTTGCTACTCCTTCCCTATTATTTAACAATAGAGGGACAGTCTCTACTCTAAGAGATTAAGCTAGCTGGGGGAAAAATAAACAAAAACCTTACCTTCAAATAAATACTTCATAAGTAAAATTAGCTAAATATCTCCTTCCAAAGATTTTATAAGGATAATTCTTTAGGCCTTGCATTAGTAAGACATCAAATGAATTGAAAGAATTAAAAGAAACTAAATGAATAATCCTCATCACAAACTTATCAGGGTCATCTCCTAAATTCAATGTAAACGTAGCAAAATACCTCTTCTCCATAGAACCTGGCAGAAATAAGTACATAAGGCTGGGCACAGTGGCTCATGCCTATAATTCCAGCACTTTGGGAGGCTGAGGCAGGTGGATCTCCTGAGGTCAGGAGTTTGAGACCAGCCTGGCCAAATGGTGAAAACCCATCTCTACTGAACATACAAAAACTAGCCAGGCGTGATGGCACATGCCTGTAGTTCCAGTTACTTGGGAGGCTGAGGCAGGAGAATCACTTGAACCCAGGAGGCAGAGGTTGCAGTGAGCCAAGATCATGCCACTGCACTCCAGCCTGGGCGGCAGAGCAAGACTGCCTCAAAAAAAAAAAGGAAAAAAAAGAAAGCAGTATATAAACATTATTCATCATCTTAAAATATACATTGTGTCTCTTGTAAAAAAAAATCGATTGTACTGGAAATACCTTCAGAATATAAGTACGAAAATTAGTTCTTCACTCTGAAATACAGATTGCTATTTTGGGGAGTCAACCTGCAAGTAGTCACCAGTGATCCCTGTCCTTTGGTATTCACACCATTGTGTAGTCCTCTCTCACCAATGTTGGTCTGTGCGACCAACAGCATGGCAGAAGTGATAGTGTATCACTTCAAGATTAAGTTATAAAGGACTGCAATTTCCATTTTGGGCCTACTCTTTCACTTGTCTTTCTCTCTCCTGGATTAATTGCTCTGTGAGAAGACAGCTGTTATGATATGAGAACAGTCAAAGAAGTCAAGGAAAAGGTCCACGCAGTGAGGAAGAAAGAGCTGTGGTAAACACTCAGCAAAGAACTGATACCTGCTAATAGCTGCCTGTGTGAATTCAGAAGTAGATTAGGGAAAAATCAGCCAACATGAGTAAGACCACACCAGATATCTTGGGATTTGAATTCAGAACCCATTTTGGTGATGGCAAGACAATTAGCTTTGGCATGATTTATAAATTCCTGGATTATACAAAGAAAAAGGAAACTAAACATAAGCTTGCCAAAAAATAGCCTATATGGAAAGAAAAAGACTTCAAGGGAAAAGCAAAAGGAACACAAGAACAGAATGAAGTCAGGGGGATTGAAAATGCCATTGCTGATGATAGCAAAAAGAAATAGCAGTCTATTTCTATGTCTAGCAGTGAGCTGGAGATTTGATAACAGCAGAGGGAGTAAAGATCTGCAATGACTTTATCTACAGTGATTGGGTGGATTTAGTTAAGCCTTGAGATGACTGTGGCCCCTACCAACAGCTTAACTGCAATTTACCTAAGAACAAAAAATCCTGAGACAGAACTACCCAGCTAAACTGCTTTTAACATTCCTGATCCTCAAGAGCTGAGACATAATAAACATTTGTTGTTTTAAGCTACTAACTTTTCGGGCAATTTGTTACACAGGAATAGATAATACACTTTTTTTAATATTGTGATGACTTATTTTTGTGACATGAAAACACCAAATAACTAGCACCAGATTAATTACCTAAAAGTACAAAAAACACCAGGCTTTGTCCTTACCAAGAGAAGGGAGATAAGAGAATATAGGTTAAGCATAATGCCCATAACCCTCAAGGATCCCACAATAATAGAAAAGTCTCATATCACTTCTCCAGTGCAAACCCACTGAAATAGTAGCAGGCTGGAAGAGAAGACTTTTAAAAAGCATTCAGAGAAAGAAAACAGGTGGAAAAAAAGATGGAATTGCAGAGATAGTGGCTAGAATTCTGTAGGAAATGTATAAATTTTCTTAAATGAGTAGATACTTTTCAAAAAGCATATATAATTGTCAATGTGATTACTACAAAAATTGAAATATACTCTCTTCAAAATAAAACTCACTAAATCCTCTCTGTGGACAATAAACTCTTCCTCTGGTTTTTATCAGAATTCCTCCTGGATAACATGAGCTATCAAACAACAGACATTTCCATATGTCAAGTCTTCAAGACTTGAAAAGGTAAAACACATAGAATTTATTATTCTTTAGGGCTAAATTAAATGAAGTTCTTCGGTATTTTTTGTTATTTTTGTAGAGACAGGATCTCACCATGTTGCCCAGACTGGTCTTGGACTCCTGGCCTCAAGTGATACTCCTGCCTCAGCCTCCCAAAGTGCTGGGATTATAGGCATAAAACATCATGCCTAGCCCTTTTCTATTTTTAAATAAAATTTAGAAAAAGAACTAAAGTACTTCAGGACTCTGTTTTAGTTATCCCAACAAAGGTTTTGCTCTCCCAATAATTAAAAATAACTTACTAAAATATAGCAACATACTTTGTGAAGACATTGAAGATATTATGGATACTATTACTAACCTCTAGTTAGAGAATAGTGGCATAAGCTCCACTTCCCCCTTCTCTTCTTAAAAATAATCCAAACAAGGAGAACAAAAATAAAAATACAAACTCCTTCTCTGGTAAAATAGAGATATAACTAAAACTCAACCATCAGATTATGTGGAGGCACTCTCAAAAGCAATGGAGATTATTACACAGGGGCTCCAAAAAGTGGAAGCAAAACAAGAAAACTGCCTATTTCACAAAGAGGTAACAAGGTAAACTTTTCCAAGTGTAAAACTTAAAACCCACGTTTGTAACAATGAGAACAAGATGCACAGCTACAGGCAGAAGCTCCTCAGTTTGGTTCCAATAAAAAAAAGAGAGAAGGCAGAAATTAAAAAGAAATTACTCAGAAGTGCACTATTTACAAAGAATGTTCTGTTCCTATGGCAAGGGGGTTGGGGGGAAGTTTTGTATTGTGAAAGAAATACAATTGCCTAGCCCCACTGGCTGGGAAAAGATAACAGCTAAACAAATTCACACACAAAATCCTGAATCATAAGGAAAATTCTAGTTAGCCTGGAACACAGGAAGATATGCCTTCATACCAACACAACCTATAAATAACTGACCCAAAGTAAATGTATCACATAGTGAAAGGTTTTAATTAATTATAAAAACCAAAAGCCAAAAAAAAAAATGGTTTCAAAACAGACCAACTTCTTTCATATCAACAAACATTAAGTGGGCTAAACTCACTAAGGTAAAAGAAAAAGACCTCCACACTGTATCACCAGACAAAACCCAACTCTGTAATGTAAATGGATACATCTAAAACTAAGAGTCTTTTAAGGTTGAAAATAAAACCATAGACAAAGGTATAGCAGGCAAATGCAAACAAAACAAGGGTTGTGATCTTAAAACCCCAAAGGTCAAATTTTTTTAAAAAACCTTTAAACTAAAAAAAGGTCACATTATAAAGTTTAAAAAAAAAAAGTCATTCCTTTCCAAAAAACGTTGCTAGAGCAACTGAGCACATCCACAGGCAAAAACAAAAAACAAAAATTAAACCACCTCGACCTGAACCTTGATTAACTCGAAATGGATTATGAACTTAAATGTAAAAAAAAAAAAAAATTAAGGCATAGAAAAAAACGTAAGAGAAAACCTTCACAACCTGTAGCAAGGTAAAGTGGTCTCAGAATTGACAAGAAAAACACAATTAACAAAGGGAAAAACTGATAACTTGAACCTCATCAAAATTAAAAACTTTTGCTCTGCAGAAGACCCTGTTGGGAGAATGAAAAGACAATCTAAAGACTAGGGGTAAAAAAGCTGTAAACCATATATATCCAACAAAGAACTCTTTTTTGGTTTTTTTTTGTTTTTTTGTTTTGTTTTGTTTGAGACGGAGTGTAGCTCTGTTGCCCAGGCTGGAGTGCAGTGGGGTCTCGATTCACTGAAACCTCCACCTCCTGGGTTCAAGTGATTCTCCTGCCTCAGCCTCCTGAGTGGCTGGGATTACAGGCACGCGCCACTATGCCTGGCTAATTTTTGTATTTTTTGTAGAGACGAGGTTTACATATGTTGGTCAGGCTGGTCTTGAACTCTTGACTTCGTGATCCACCGGCCTCAGCCTCCCAAAGTGTTGGGATGACAGGCGTGAGCCGCTGTGCCCAGACAGAACTTTTATCTATAATATATAAAGAATTCTCAAAATTCAAGAGTAACAAAAACGAATAATCCAATTAGAAAACTGGACAAGTCATGAATAAACATTTTGCTGAAAAAGATACATATTAATGGCAAATAAGCACATGAAACATCCTCAGCCATTAGGAAAATAAAAATTAAAACCACAATGAGATATTGCTACATACCTATCAAAACAGTCAAAACAGAAAATAGTGATTAACACCAAATGCTGGCAAGGATGTAGAGAAACTAGATCACTCATACCCACCTAGTGGCAATGTAAAATGGTATATTTACTCTGAAAAAAAGTTTAGCAATTTCTTATAGAACTAACATGTACTCACTATATACTCCAGCATTTGCACCCTTGGGCATACACCCCAGAGAAATGACTTCTGTTCATATAAAAACCTGTACAAAATATTCATTGCAGGCTTACTTGTAATAGCAAGAACTGGAAACAATGCAAATGGTCTTCAGCAGGTGAATGGTTAAACTATGGTCCATTAACACCAGGGAATACTACTCAGAGAAAGAAAGGAACTATTGATACATCGAACAACTTGGATGAATCTCAAGAATATACTGAGCAAAAAACACCAATTTCAAAAGGTTACATACTATGTGATTCCACTTTGTAACATTCTGGAAATAACAAATTTGTGGAGATAGAAAACAGATTAACGGACGGCAGGGGTTAGGAATGGGGAAAGTGGAGGAAGACATGTATGGCTATAAAGGAGTAGCAAAAAGGAGCCTTGTGGTGATGGAACAGTTCTGGATCTGAATTGTGGGGTGGTTACACAAAGCTACAGGTGATAAAATTGCATAGAAATATAAAACCCACTCAAAGGAATTCATATAAAACTGATGAAATCTGAATAGGCTCCGTGGATTGAAGCAATGTCAATTTCCTGGGTGTGAAAGTTTACTACAGTAGTTCTCCCTTAAACTCAGTGATATGTTCCAAGATCCCCAGTGGATGCCTGAAACCATGAACAGTACCAAACCCAACATATACGAAGTTTGTTTCTATACATACATATCATGTAGGTATAGGGATTTAATTTATAAATTAGACAAAGTAAGAGATTAACAAAAATAACCAATAATAAAATAGAACAAGTATAACTATACTGCAATAAAAGTTATATGAATGTAGTCTCTCTTGAAAAACTAATATTTTCAGACTGCAACTGACCACAGTTAACTGAAACTGCAAAAGGCAAAACTGTGGATGAAGGAAAAACTACTGTATAGATGTTACCACTGGGGTAAGTTAGGTGAGGTACCTGCAACCTGCCTGTACATTTTTTTCTGCAACTTCCTGTAAACCTATAATTTTTTCAAAATTAAAAATTATTTTTAAAGGATGTGTTTACAATGAAGATATAACAGAAATACTCATGCAAAAAGCAAAGCATCAACATTCATAAAACAAAACTAAAAGAAATACAGAGAAAAGTAGAAATACATTTTTATTAAGATATAGAAGATCTATATAGCATAAGGTAGTTCTCATTGCTAATATTAAACTCTGTGTAACTGAAAAAAGAGAATATATCTTCAAATGTTCATGAAACACTTAAAAAATTGACCAAATAACATTCCACCAAAAAACTCAATAAATTTAAATCAGAAATATTTAAAATTCTCTGAAAGCAATACAATAAAACTAGAAATTATAACTAAGACAATAAATAAAAATATAAATATATATTTGCCATCCATAAATAACTCACAGATTATAACTCCCTCTAAAAAAATCCCATCTTGTAAATAACCAAAATAAATCACTATATATCAAGACCCATGGCATAAAACTAAAGCAGTGGTCAGAAAGTATCATAGTTTCAAACACATGTACAGTGCTATTATTTCAACAAATAAAGAATGAAAATAAAGAAAAGTTTTTGGATGCTTTTATAAAATGATCACAATACTGAAAGCAGAAATTTTTCTGGAATTCAAGAATGATTCAATGTTTAATATAATCCCTTCGTATCAAGAGAAGATGAAAAGTCATATGGAATCTCCATAGATAATGAATTGTATTTAACAACATTCAACAACCTTTCTTGATTTAAAAAAAAAAAACAAACTAAATACAGTAAGAATAGGTAGAAAATTCCTTAACATGATCAAATGTATCTGTCTCAATCCAAAAGTCAGAATAATGCCCAATGGTGAAACATCAGAAGAATTCCCAAAAAAACACATCAAGTATGTCCACTATTTTCTCTACAACACTGTCCTGTTAAGCTAACATAATTAGCCAAGAGAAAAAAAAATCAAAAATATCTAACAAGAAAAAATACCAAATGAAAGAAACAAAAGGAGGTGGTAAAATTATTGCTATTTACAGATTATATGACTGCATACTTGGAAACTCTCAAAGAATCAACCAAAAAAATTATTAGAAACAATAAGACTATTATTGCAGTTGAATATAAAATTGGTATAGAAAATCACTACATTCATATATACAATCAGTTGAGAAATAAAAATTCTTTGACTCACATTCATCGAAGCATTTGTTCTTTTCTGAATGAAATTAATGCTACTTGGACTACAGCATGTATTTTTGTTCAATAATATCTAATGACTTGAACTAAAAAAATATGTGTCCTAGCAGCAAATACTTGGAACTTCAATATAATAGAATCACACAGAGGACAGCCTCAACATTTTAAAACCTCAATATTCAGTGTTTCACTGTACTCAAACTAAAAATGCTAAAAGTTGAAATATAGCAGAATATCTCAATTCAATCAATATAACTAAACCTTCCTTACTTTGGGTAAAGAATTAACATTCTATAAACCTGGTGGTTTTTCACCAACCTTCATATTATACAACATTATTTTGTTACCTCTTTCGCCCTTTCTGCCAAACTTGTGTTCTTTTTCAAACAACCGTATCATAAGCCGAATCCAATTTATAAAAATGTTTTTAGATGAGATTTAGCAATATATAAATCTAACGATGAGCCGGGCATGGTGGCTCATGCCTGTAATACCAACACTTTGTGAGGCCGAGATGGGCAGATCACTTGAGGCTAAGAGTTCAAGACCAACCTGGTCAACATGCTGACACCCCATCTCTACTAAAACAAACAAACAAAAAAACACACAAAAATTAGACAGGAATGTAGTGAATGCCTATAATTCCCACTACTTAGAAGGCTGAGGCACGAGAGCCTGAGCCTGGGAGGCAGAGGATGTAGTGAGTCAAGATTTCGCCATTTCACTCCAGCCTGGGCAACAGAGTAAAAACTCTGTCTCAAAACAAAACAAAACAAAACAAAAAAACAAAAGCTAAAGTTGAATTGATATACAGGTCTTAATATTTATAACTATGTCGACTTCTTTGTCAGCTTATTTAACCACCAAAGACTTCAGCAAAAATTACCTTCATGTTTAGGCAAAATAGTAACAATGATTTATTTTGATGTAAAAAATAAGAATTGAGTACTTCTTGCTTTTGTTTTGTTTTTTTTGGGGGGGGGGGCATATAACTCAACACCATTTTTCCTTACAAATGTCTTCTTTATTATATATAAAAGCCTTATCTAAAAATTCCTTTTGAGGTTATTTCTGGGCCTGTCGCCCAGGTTGGAGTGCAGTGGCTTGACCTCAGCTCACTGTAAGCTCTCCCTCCCGAGGTTCATGCCATTCTCCTGCCTCAGCCTCCCAAGTAGCTGGGACTAAGGACCCCACCACCATGCTGGGCTAATTTTTTGTATTTTTAGTAGAGACAAGGTTTTACCGTGTTAGCCAGGATGGTCCCGATCTCCTAACCTCGTGATCCACCCACCTCGGCCTCCCAAAGTGCTGAGATTATAGGCGTGAGCCACCCCGCCTGGCTAAAAGACACTTGTGTTCTTATTAGTGTATCATGAAACAAACATTTAACTTTCTTCAAAAGGTTACAAATTATGTTTGTCAACCTAGCTGGATTGAGGAAATACCTAACATGTGCTACTTGTGGGGAGAGACAGGAGGCATGAAAATTATATAAGAACAAATCCCTATCCTTAAATGGCTTTCAATTTAAGTGGAGATACAAGAAGAGAAATAGGAATATGATCACCTTCCTCAATTCCCTTGCTTAAATTTCTTCCCCAACAACCCCACTTTGAGAGGCAAAAACAAACCAAATATGAAAATTATGGCTAACTCCTTTGGGAAGGTCAATATCTCATGATGATGATCAGTCTCTAAAATTACAGAGAATGACATGTCTAGAAAGTTAAAATTTATAAAAGTAAGGTATCCAGAAGTAAAAGTCTACAAGATTGCTTGTAGCATTAGTTAACACAGAAACAAAACTTAATGGTTGCTGACTTAGAAAATGAACCAACTCCCAAGGTAATGCATATTTGCCAGAATAATGCAGAAATACAAAATTGTAACTTCACCTAACTCAAACCTTCTCTCAATATGGTGTGTAGTCTTAATGACTCCTACAAAATAAATTCAGCACTTATGATTTAAGTTTCAGTAATACTTGAAAAGATCAGAGGGAGATAAATATACTATTGAATCTGAAAGGCAGAAAAACAAGTGGAATTATATTAAACTCCTCCATATTACATTCTGAAGTAAAAATATAATAAATTTCAAAGGATGTTATATAGAGTATTGATATTCTACCATAAAGAATAATTTTGGAATAGTTATACAATATATGCTCAGTCCTGATCCATGACCTTTCCAGTAAAAGCATTTGGGAAACTGGGAATGTGTAGACAGCAGTCACTTTTTACAGATATCAGGTAGATTTCTAAACTATATAATCAATGTAGACAGTGTTGAGCAAAACAACATACTTTATTGTCCCTTTTGCCTCTAAGTCTTTAAGTAAATCCGAGTCCAGACCTCAAAACTGTTTGCTATAATTTAGATATCTGATCGTCTAAACCTCATATTGAAATTTGTCCCCCAGTGTTGGAGGTGGGGCCTAATGGGAGGTGTGTGGGTCACGGGGGCGGATCTCATGAACAGATGAATGTCCTCCCTAGGGCATTGTGAGAGTTTGCCCTCTATTAGTTCCTGAGAGAGCTGGTTGTTAAAAAGAAACTGGCACCTCCCCTACCTCTTGCTTTCTCTCTCACCAAGTGATCTCTGCATATGCTGTCCCCCCGGTCACCTTCCGCCAGGAGTGAAGCAGCCTGAGGCCCTCACCAGATGCAGATGCTGGTGCCATACTTCTTGCACAGTCTACAGAACCATGAGCCAAATAAACCTCATTTCTTTATAAACCACCCAGCCTCAGGTATTCCTTTATAGCAACACTAACAAACTAAGACACTGTTTCCCAAAGAAAAAAGTCCAGGGATAAGCTCACATTGCACACAAAAGGCAACAATTCACGTTACACACATAAGAAAATGTCCTGTATTAAGTCTTCTTTCTTTTTACCACATCCACTTTCAAATTGTGCTTTATTTCATGCTTTTTTGATTGTCATCGATCAGAAGGACAATGTAATTCTTTGTTGGATAACCGGTCTTTGCTTCAAAAAGTGAAAAGCTCACTAAAATAGAAGCTACTACAGTTGAGAACGAGGTCACAAATATCAATGAGACAAAGTGAAAAACAGCTATGAAGCTAAACAAGCCAAGATATACTAGATGCAGGTGATGCAGAAAAATCAGAGCGACACAGTAAGGATTAGAAAGCTTCATACCCAAAATATCAGAAAGATTGAACTGAAGAAATTACATTTTTTAAAGAAATAAAGTTTTCCTGCTTCTAAAGAACAATTAGTATATAATTTATTTGCCTCCCAAAAAGCTTTTATGAATCATAATAGCAAATCTAAATCATAGTTTTTGGATAGCCATTATAATTAACACAGTAGAGTTCCCTATCAGACATTCCGTTACAACTAGATACAAGTCTTTTATGATCAAAAAAATTAATCTTTATATGGAAATAGATGTAAAGTGCATTTCTGAGTGTTTAAAAGTACTTAAATCAACTAAACATCTCATTCTACTTTGTAAATTGCTTTTCTCTCCTCTTATGAAAAAAGTATAAGGGAAACAAGGAAAAGGGGCTCACAATTATAAAATCCACTACTACTGGGATAAAAGCATTCCAAAAGATTTCAAAACGTGAAAACAAAGAAATTAGCAGACACAATTATTTTGCAATATTATGAAAGCACTCAATTTCAGCTCTTGTAGCTACATACAAACTTAAAATTTTACAAGCTTCAGGAGTTCCAATTTGAAAATATGCCCTGCACTAAAGACTAAACAAACACATTTTTTATAGTAGTACCCAGACTGAGGCAATGCCCCTATTAAATGCTCCCATCGCATTTTACACTTCTCTTTTATAACATTCATCATACTCATTACTTAATGTTTGCAGTCTAAGATATACAGTCAGAGAGTTTTGTATTTTTATGTACCATACACCATTATAATCCAAAGTCTAAACAATTGGTACCCATAAATACTTGTTGACTGAATAAACAAACTTTTTATCAAATTGTCTCCCAAAATTCTCAGTCATGATATACTTCTTATACAGTGCTATATTATAAAATATTTATAAAATAAGGGTCAATTGCTTTATAGCAGTGACTATACAGCAGTAAAAAGGAAAGAGAGTTGGGGTGAATGGAATACATTCAGAATAATTTGAGCAGTTATTCTTTTGGTTTTACAAACCCTGCCCCACTTGCCATTACTCCCCTAGGGGAGCATGGTCATCTACTAGAAAATCATAAAACATTGCCATATAGAGCAATTATTACTCATATTACCAGGTAATACTCCTCAGGTATATTGGATTACAAATGAAGGTTTAAAACAATTGTTCTACTATTTTTAAAAAATCTTTTCAAATTGTGAAAGAAATTCAAACTCAATCAGATATTACCATTTAATAATAAAGAGACTGAATATATATACTAGATATACATTAAGACTCTCTAGTCAGAAAAGGAAAAGATCAACAAAAAGAATAATTTACTTACATCAATGGAAAAGCAAAAAATGGGAGTGTCATGGCAAGTCTTGCTGTAAATTCATCAGGAAGATACCACAAATATACAATTAAGCATGTAAACAGATAGAGAACTGAGGAATACAGAATTAATCTTCCAACCCATAATTTTTGTAATCTCTGATTTTTTTCCCTAAATTCTTCCAATGCTTGAATTTCCTGTTAAGAGAAAATTATTCCCTGTTAGTAAATTTCAAACTTCATAAAGAAATTAAAATGTTAAAAAATGTTAACAGGAAAGATATTTAAGAAAAAACTCTTATTTAAAGTTCAATAAAGCATAATACTCTAACCTTTTAAAACAGAACATAATATGGAAAAGAAAACTAAAACTGAAGTTGAAAATTTATAATGCTTATTCTAACAAAGCAATTTTACAATGCAAAATTAATTACTATTTTTAAACTATCAAATTGGCAAAGATTCAGGGAATGAAATTGGTATCAGCAATAATATTTGTTGAGTCAAATAAGTAATAATTCCTCCTATAAAAGGCATTTTAAAAATCTGGCAATAAGAAAAAGAATTAATAAAAATTAAAACAGTAACCCATCTATTTATCACTCTCCATATTCCCAGAAAATCATTTTTTAAACTATATAAAAAGCTGTGAAAATTTTGTAGACTGATAAAAACTATTATACAGTATCTCATCTATTTTGTCCTACCTGTAACATTTATTTACACCACACTACAGATCTAATTTCATTCTAACTGGCTCTATTACTTGAAACAGACTTCTTAAGTCACTGATAGACTTTAGATTTTTTTGAGGTCACATAACACTAAAGTTCTCAGACTCACTCTATATCATTTCTCAATTCCCATACCAGATTTGGTCTCCAAAATAATATATACTACAATAATATTTAATACCTAAAATGAATTAAAATACCTTACAGCCAAAGAACATACCTTATCTATACTTTCTAGAACTTCTACAGTTGAAGGTTTTGTCTGTTATAGAAACAGAAACAAGAGACAGCATTAAAACATATCACAAACTTTTACGTTTTGATATAATCATTAAAAAACATTTATTTCAAAATTGAATTTTCTCAAATGTTATCAGGTAAATATGTATTCTTGTTTATAACTAAGATTTACTTAAATAAAAATTATAATTGCAAACAGAACTACGTAAGAGTAAAGAAATAAGCATTTCCCTACTTAACTTTTTATAATCCTAGAAACACTTTGAATTCTGATGGCTCAATTTTTACCATTCTTAACCTCAATAAAACACACTGTTATAGAAAGAAACAAATTTTGGCCAGGTACGGTGGCTCGCGCCTGCACTTTGGGAGGCCAAGGTGAGCGGATCACTTAGGGTCAGGAGTTTGAGACCAACCTGGTCAACATGGTTAAACGCCATCTCTACTAAAAATCCAAAAATTAGCTGGGCGTGGTGGCATGCGCTTGTAATCCCAGCTACTCAAGAGGCTCAGGCACGAGATTTGCTTAAACCCGGGAGCCAGACATTGCAGTGAGCTGAGATCACACCACTGCACTCTAGCCTGGGTGACAGAGCAAGACTGCATCTCAAAAAAATTTTTTAATTAAATTAAAAAATTTAAAACCCGCACATTTTCCTCCAAAAAAATTTCTTAGGAATGATTACTCAAAAGAATTAACACATTAAAAAAATTGACAGACTAAAAATAGTCTGATTGGCTATTGCTAAAAGTTCACTTAAGACTCTGGAGGTCAAAATCAACAGGCTATCTTCATTCTAAATTCCTAAAGTACTTTTTGAAGATCAGATTTTAAAAGGACATCTAAGAATACTTCATTATAGCAAAGCTTGTTTGCCAAAGGTATTTTTTATACATCTAGAATAAAAATCAGCCAAAATCACTCATAAAACACTTGAAAAAATATTTACCAATTACATACTCAACAATCCAAGAGGGTAATGAATATCAGGTCATTGTAGTTCCCATAAGAGTTGTTAACATTAGAGTTAACCATATGAAATTGACATTTTGCTAAGTCCAAGCAGTTGAATAGTGGCAATTTCATATGGTTCAACCTAATATGAAAGACAAAGCAAGAAGAGATAAATTTGATCCTTGGGCAGATTATTAAAAGGTCATAACAGGGTCAATATAATGCTGATCCAAAACAAGGCTGTTCCAGCAAGAGCCCAAAACCTAAGTTATGTACCAAGTATAGTTAGACTCTATTATTATGGTAATAAGGAGAAAAAAAAAATAAGTAGTTTATCCTAGACTACCTTATCTCCTCTTACATTTGAAAAGAGCATTTATATAATTTTTTTTTTTCTTTTATTTGAGACAGAGTCTAGCTCTGTCGCCCAGGCTGGAGTGCAGTGGCAAAATCTCGGCTCACTGCAACCTTCATCTTCTGGGTTCAAGCGATCCTGCCTCAGCCTCCCGAGTAGCTGGGATTACAGGCGCCCACCACCATGCCCAGCTAATTTCTGTATTTTTAGTAGAGACAGGGTTATATAATTTATACAATTCATATTTTCGAGCTGTAACTTTGAGATACTTCCTCTAAAAGCTTATCCAATAAAATCAAACTGAATTTCTAATTTTTTTTAACCTATAAATTCTAAAAGCACATGCAGTGTGACTTTAGTCAATATTTATGATAAGCTTCAAGTAAAAAGATACAGTGTGTAAGAAACAAATATTGTATAGAATACTTTTTTTTCTTTTTTTTAAGACAGAGTCTTGCTCTGTCACCCAGGCTGGAGTGCAGTGGCACAATCTCGGCTCACTGCAACCTCTGCCTCCTGGGTTCATTCTCCTGCCTCAGCCTCCCGAGTAGCTGAGATTATAGGTTCACACCACTACGCCGAGCTAATTTTTGTATTTTTAGTGGAGACAGGGTTTCACCATGTTGGCCAGGCTGGTCTCGAACTCCTGAACTCATGATCTGCCCACCTCGGCCTCCCAAAGTGCTGGGATTACAGGCGTGAGCCACTGCACCCGGCCTAGAGTACTTATTTTCAACTACCTTTCAAATAAGCTTGAAACTTAGGAAGTATAAGAAAACAAGATAGCCATTTGCACACAAATACAGAAATACAGAAATAAAAATAATTCATACATCCAAATGAAATGATTCTGTTACACAGAGGCATTGGACACCTACAGAACAAGTGGAAGTATCAAAATAAAAAATAGAAAAGTAATTCAAAAGAGAAGAAAAAAAGTTAAGGAAAACAGCAAACTACTATTCAGGGCTATAATGAAAGGAGACTTTCACAAATAGCTTTATGTGACACTTTTATATTAGACTCAAGAACTAGCTGTAAAGAAAAGTACCTTACCCTCCATCGAGAAAATAATCCACCCATCTTTTATTTGTAGAAACTGGGCACAATGATAAATATCATCAATTGTCCAAAGGAATTCACAGCTAGAAATAAAGCAAATATTTAAAATGTTAAGTTAAACACACAGCATACCCACTATAGATGTTGCAATACTGCCTAAAAAATGTTATGAAATATTAATTTCTTTGGACTCCACATATATGGAATTTGATATCAGACAGTTATTGGGATAGAGTCTATCTTTTTTTATTATTATTATTTTTTGAGATGGAGTCTGTGTTGCCCACGCTAGAGTGCAGAGGCGAGATCTCACCTCATTGCAACTTCCGCCTCCCAGGTTAAGTGATTCTTGTGCCTCAGCCTCCTGAGTAGCTGGGACTACAGGTGTGCACCACTACGCCTGGCTAATTTTATATTCTTGATAGAGACAGAGTTTTGCTATGTTGGCCAGGCTGGTCTTGAACTCCTGGCCTCAAGTGATCTGCCCACCTCGGCCTCCCAAAGTGCTGGGATTACAGGCGTGAGTCATCGCACACTGCCAAGTCCACCATTTAAAAATCCATTCTTCAAAACCAGAACAGATTTAAAAGTGAAAATTAAGTTTGAAAAGCTTTTCAAATGATAATGAAGTTTAGAAATGTATTTTGTTTAGAAATGTACTTTGCTATTTTCTATTCTTTAAAATATGTTCTCTATGTTGTTCTGGGAACAAAGTTTTACCATACTACTTTCATACTATATACTTAAATAAAATCATTTCTACCATCCAGCTGTCTCCCAACTAAAGTAGTTATCTGGAGTAGGAGTGTTTTACAATGTTTAGAATATAACCTTACAAGTAATAAGAGAAAGCCGCAACCAAGTTATTAATAAGAAAATAAGGATTACAAGGCTATCTGTGACCTTCAGCAAATCACTTAATGATTCTGAGCCTTAATTTTATTTACTCTAAATTACAGTTAATAATACCACCACTTTCTCATAGGATAGTCTTTAGTATTACCATCTCACAGATAAGAAAACTAAGTGAAAAGAGGTTTAGTGATTTGTCCAATAGCTCAGAAGAAATATGGCCTAGAGTCCCTTTATCTTCAGATTTCTAGCCTCTATTACTAAACACTACTGTTCAATGCCCAAATACACATTTCTCCCTAACATTGTGTACAAGTCCCTGAAGCTAGTTGACCTTCAATTCAGCTAGCTCTATAACCACTTCTTTTAGTTGTTTTTCTATGACTCAAATGTTTTATAACAGACTCAACAATATTATATTCTAAATCAACTTACTGGACAATGATTATGTAAATTTTTATTCTTTTAAGTTGAATTGTTAAAAGTATAATTTCAAACTGACATATTTTAACCAGGTTACAGTTAGATACTTGCCAATGTATAAAACTACTTCTTTTCCACCCCCAAAAAGGTTACCTATGTCTTATTTCTCACATTTTTTAACTGTAAACGTAAACACAAAATAATACCAGTATCAAGTAAGAACACTCACTCCGCAAAATTATTTATATACCATAACTAGCATAAGGCATAGCTATCTTGGAGTTTCTTAGAAAAGTAACAAAGAGCTTAACTGTAAAATACTTTTACTCACAAAGTAATTTTTAAGGACAGAAACACCTATAATCTGTCCTGAAAAACTCTAAAGTTTATAACTATAATGAATGTTTCAAGTCATATTTAAGTTGCAAGCTAAATGTTATTAATCATTTAGTATTTTCTAAAATGTGGTTGTAGAAAATCCAGGAACTTTCATGAATTACACTATAAATTTCTATCTGAATCATGACAGTAAGTAAATCTAAAAACCCTCTTGAGATGCTAAAAATAATTACCAAAAAGGTGGATGGAGGGAGTAGATTCATATGAATCACTTGTTATTCTCAAAATACACATCATTCCACTATTCTGGAACTAGTGTATGGTGTCTAGCAGTGTTCTGCACACAACCAACCTACATATTTTCAAGTAGAATTACATCATTACATCCTTCAATGTCAAGTTTCACACACTGAGACTATGATCAGAATTTTTAATATTTGAAACTAATGACAACAACAATATCAAACAACAGTATCAGTTAAACACTTAGTAAGTACTTCATTTCTAGCGGCCCTAAAACAAATGCTCTGTGTGTGTGTGTGTGTGTGTGTGTACATTTTTTTTTGAGACAGAGTCTCACTGACACCCAGGCTGGAGTGCAGTGGTGAGATCTTGGCTCACTACAACCTCCATCTCCAGGGTTAAAGCAATTCTCCCACCTCAGTCTCCAAAGGCGTAGCTGGGACTACAGGCACTCACCACCACACCCGGCTAATTTTTTTTTTTTTTTTTGATAGAGACAGGGATTTCACCTTGTTGGCCAGGTTGGTCTCGAACTCCTGGCCTCAAGTGATCTGCCCACCTTGGTCTCTCAAAGTGCTGGGGATTATAGGTGTGAGCCACCACGCCCAGCCCAAATGCTTTATATTAATTTTAGCATTTAGATACTACTATCCCTCCATTTTAAAAATGAGAAATCTAAGAGAAGTGGTGTGCTAAGTAATATCCCAAAGACAGTAAGCAGCAGAGCCAAACATAGTATTTTAGTTTTGATTTTTTAAGCACCCAGCTATTACCAATAACACAAAATCAGAAATAAAGTCTGCTTTGTATAGATTAGATTGGAATATTTATATGTAAAATATATGAAAGCACCTCTGACATTATCAAATAGTTGGTAAACAAATCTACTGATTTGAAAAGTGAGTAATAAGCACACGAAACAGTATTAGTACAATGTATCGTGTAACCCAATTCCTTTATTTGATTACATTTGAGTGTTTAAATCTGCATTAAAGAGAAGTTAAATGATTTGCAAAATCATGTAGCTCCAGCTAGGGACAGAACTGGTACTAGAAGTCTGCAAGCACAGCCTTTACTTGTTTACTGCATATCAATTTTAAAGTAAGTACAATATGAAATACATGCATAATATCACTATACCAATTTTGACAATTATTTGCTTAAAGAATTGTTTTGGTATTAATGAAACAATCTACATCTTAGCCTCTAAGACCCCAGAAGCAAGGGATTATGCTGTTAAATTTGTACTCTAAAACAATATTAGAGTGACAGTCATTAAATGCCATATCCAGGCTTTCAGGTTCATAATCAAAGAAACGGTCAACCTGCACTAGCAATTTTTCTATCAAATTCCGATATTAAAGGAACTGATTTACTGTGATGCACATGTAATAAGTGGTACTTTCTAACAGACGTGAAAACATAACAAAATTAAACAATTAAATCAAATATTGCTCCATAGCTTTAATTTCAGACCTCTTCTGTATTCAACCACTGGTTCTTTCCTTTCCACGCAAATATCTTAACTCCAAGTCCTGTGGCCCACCACTTACTGTGCAATTTTGGACATATCAGTTACTTAACCTATCTGCTACTCAATTTCCTCATCTGTAAAAGAGGGATAGTTAAGGACCCTCTTAAATGTTGAAAGACTTAAATGACATAATGTATTCTAAACTATTTACAACAGTGCTTGGCACACAGTGATTGCTCAATACAAACTGTTTTTACTGCTGTGGTTGTTGCTATTTTCTAATCCATCTCTCCTTTCTTTCAAATACATGGAAAATATATGGGAACCGAATAACCCTTGCATTTCCTTCTGAGGCATAAATCAGTTCACTTGTCCTGGATTGGACAGATGGTTCAACCTCAAGTGACTTTTCTCCAAGAACTCTCCCATGAACATGTACAGAGCGTTTCTTTCCACTCTGGTCTGATACCACAACAGGACCTGTCATGACCTTAAGAGATGGGTGCATCTAAGTGTGTTTTTCTTTTTGTTGAGACTGAGTCTCACTCTGTCTGCTGCCCAGGCTGGAGTGCAGTGGCATAATCTCAGCTCACTGCAACCACTGCCACCTGGGTTCAAGTGATTCTCCTGCCTCAGCCTCCCATGTAGCTGGGATTACAGGTGTGTGCCACCACTCTCGGCTAATTTTTGTGTTTTTAGTAGAGACAGGGTTTCACCATGTTGCCCTGGCTGGTCTCGAACTCATGACCTCAAGTGATCCGCCTGCCTTGGCCTCCCAAAGTGCTGAGATTACAGGCGTGAGCAACCCCATCTGACCTAAATGTGTTTTTCAATGAACAATACTGTCAACCACCTTATTTGAATGTTTTCTACTAATGGCTATTTACACTCAGGTTTGGGTGTCAGAATTTTAAATCTTGGGAAATGTTTTTCTTAAATTTTCACCTCACTCCAAGACACATTAAAATAATGTAATAAAATAGATCTGGATTCAAAATATGGCTCAATCACTTACTAGCTATGCAGTCTTGGGCAGATTACTTAAACTTTCCAAGCCTCAGTTATTGCATCTGCAAAATGGTAAAAATATCTACACTTCACAGAATTGTTGTATAAATTAAATGAAATTATGTATCATTTGGCACAATGTACAACACATAGTAACTGCTTATAAATTGTAGCCATTATTATTACCAGAAAACACACCTAGTATTTATATGGAACACATTTCTTTCCAACTTCTTATAAAGAAAGCACCTATTTCATAATTCTAAAATGGGAAAATTATATCACAGTTTGTATTTTTACTAAAATAGATTGCTCTCATTTTCTCTAGTATAAGAAATAGAGCAAAAAATTCTGTAGACTCTGCCATTAAATAATCTTGTAGGCCTTTGAAGAAAACAGCAAAGGAAGTTTTATGTTTATCAAATTCCAAAGTTAAATATAAGCTATTTAATCACCATCAACAGTACCTCCATAACATACTGTACTATACAATTGAAGAGCAAAGGTGATTTGTTCTAGAACTCTAACTTTCAAATGTCCTAACTGAAAAGACAATTCTGAAATAGCCCAAGCCACATTTATTGCTCCTCAAAAAAAAAATTAATGAAAAGAAGTACATCTCTATTATATATTAAGCCCTCTTAATATATAATGATTAAGTGCTTGCCTTCATGGTAAGTCAATTTTCATCTGAACTAAATACCACCAAAAAATTACTATTTGATTATAAATATTTCTATATGAAATCATATATTTTTAATAGCCATATAACTCCTCCTTTTCTTGTATTTTCTTGTTTATATGTTATAATATATAAACACTATATAAGTTTATTAACAGCATTACTGAGCTGATCTCAATAGATAACAGAAAACCTTAAAATTCTAATTTTAAACGCACCACTCCTGTTTAAGAAAATGTGTTAAAAGTCAACTTGGTCTTCTGGGGGCTGCTGAGGAAAAGAGATTAGCATTCCCTACCAGTTTGAACATATTCCTGAAACCAAGCTTACTCACACCCACCAAACCGTTGTTGAATAGAGTCCATTTTGTCAATGCTGACACCCAAGAAAACAGTAGACACCAAGCAACACACACTGGAGGCCAAGTGGGAAAAGCAGAACATGGAAAACTCAGTGACTCACGGATCTTGCTTAGCACTGTGAGAGCACCATCAGCAAGGCTGAGTTGACCAATTCCAACTCTTTCTCAATCCGCAACTATGAACTGATGGAATTTAGATTTGTTTTTCTCCTCCTGCCACGCCTCTGACACTATGCATCTTCGCCCTTCCCGTCCGCCCCACAGCCCACCATCCCTGGAATAAGGACAATGGTTGGAGAGCCTCTTCTCTAAGTAGCACGTACTCCACGCCCACACGCTAGAGCCCGGCAGCATGACACTGACAGTTTTCAGTCCGTTCTGGTCTTTCCAACTCTTGGAGCCTTCACACAACTCAGAAAAAGAAGACGCGGACAGAACGCTCAAAGCGGATAGCTGAGCGTAGGAAATGCTAGTTTGGGACCTTCTGACCTCTTTGCCCCACCTGTGTCGAGGTAAGCTCGACACAGGTGGGCCAAAGAGCTGGGGCTCAAGCCAGTCACTACCTGGAATCTCCCAGAATCAAGCTGGAGAAACTACCAGCCCTAGAGGGGAAAAAAGGCTTTCGAGACTCCAGCACCACCACTGCCAGTGTGCTGGGAAATCCAGGGAACAAGGCGGCGAGCCTGGGTCAGCGCGCACCACCGCGCAGCCTGACCAGCAGCCGCCGCAGAGCTCTAGGCCACTTGGCAGGAGGCGGGGGCACCAAGGAGAGGCAAGCGGGGAACCCGCAGCTTATTTCCCAGGGGCACAGCTCAGCATGCCTCCCCACTGCAGAGCCCCCCCAACTGCCCTCGCCTTGAGCGTTTTACCTGCAAGTAGCGGGCGCAGCCCGGCCCAGGCGTCCACCCCCGCCAGTCTCGGCCGCCACCGCGCAGCCTGCCTCCAGAACAAGCAGCAGCCGCCACTGACAAGAGAGACAGGCCCAGCCAACTCCTTCCCATCAAACCCCGCGCTCCCGCCGCTCGCCAATTGGCGCCGCGGCCGGCGCGCGCCGCTCCCCTGTCACGTGACCCTACCCGGGGCTGGCAGTTGTTGGGGCAGGTCGGGCGGGAGGCTAGGAGCCTGTGTCTGTGGCCTCCGCAGGCAGCGTAGGCTGCTCGTTGTCGTGTGGCAGTCATGTACTGCAATTTATTATTACTCTTAGAATATAGTTATTTCTTACTCTTCCGCTGCCTGCTTTCCTTTTAAAGCCTGTTCTGCCGTCTCGCTGGAGAAGGAAACCCACTGAAACTGGTCCTGGTGGTCTCAGACCGCCGCGCGAGCGAAGAGTGGGGAGGACAAAGGTTGGGAAGTTGAGGATGGAGATGGGTGCATCTGGAAGGGAGTCCGTCCTGAGGAGTCCCCCATCAGCTGTCAGCCAGCCGGCAGCAGAGCAAGTTAAGAGTACACAGCTCCGAAGAAGCCAGTTCCCAACCAAGCCAGTGGAGAAAAGTCAGCCTGGCCCCCAGGAGTGCTTGAGTCTCTGTCACTCATGGACGTCAAAAAGGGTCATTTGATGACTGGATGCTTACCTCACCGGTGTGAGGTAAGCTTCAAACGCCATATCATGTTGCTTTAAAACCTGCGGGTAACAGCATAAGCTGAGTTTTCTATCTTAGAACTCTTAACCCCAAGAACACTCTTGACAGGTCCTGATAAGTGGACCCACAAAAAACCACCCAGGCTGTATTTGACTCGGATTTGAAACGCTGCCTAAACGGTATTAAGTTTCCTCCTCAACTGGAAAAGACAAATAACATGATACCCGAATGAGAAAAATACTAGATGTGCACACAGTAATGTGTGAGCAGGGAAACTTCAGCGAAGGTTTTTATCATGCTTTACCCCATTTATGTGCTTTACCCCGTGTGCAAACATTTTTCATGGTTTTTTTTGTATTTACATACACAAAAAAAGTTTCGATGATTTTTAAAGAGTATAATAATTTTAATATGTTACATTTAAACTTTGACAATGCAAACAGGTTGTCAAGAGAAGAAGCTGAACATTGTCTGGTTGGTAAGAAAATTTATACTAGAAGCTACCACGTAATTCACTGTGGAATTTGCTTGCCCTAATTGCCTAAATATTTAGTTACAGTTCTGTACAGTTGAAAGGATGAGGGGAAGGGAACTACAGTTTAGTGTGTTACTGTGGATCAGGCACTTTCCAAATGTAGAAGAAAATGAACAGAAACATTTCACTTGTTTTGATATGGAAATTTAGCCATTTTGTTTTTCAGTTTTTGCTGTTGCAAAGTATTAAAGTCCTGTGCAGTTTTACAAATACATCTCACCTCAGAAAGATTTCCTTTCCTAAGAAGACTGGTAAGAATGGCTTTCCACTTGCCAGTAATGTGTCCTCTGGTTTCAACTGAGCCATCAATGTCTGTACTCCAGCCTGGGCTACCAAGCGATACCCCACCTCTAAAAAAAAAAAAAAAAGGTAGCGAGGGGACAGAGAAGAGCCAGTTGGATGCACGAAATTCCAAATACCTAATCCTGAGATAAAATTCCCTAGGCAATTGCTCTACCAAGAGTAGAGATCTGACCTGGCAAAAGAATGGAGATAAGTATTTAATCATTAACTCTTTTAATCCTCCCAACAACCTTTTAAGTATAGTATCATTTTTCAAATGAGGAAACAAATGTAGAAAGATTATGTACACTGTTGAAGGTAACACTAAACCATTGCCTCCTTTATATCCTTTATAGAAGAGTTCATCAAGCAAATAAAGTGAGGGAAAGACATTACAAGCAGAGAAATCAACATACACGTATTGTGGCTGGACTTCAGGCTACAGCGTGGTTCCAAATATTTATTGACAAGGCCCCATGTTAAGTGTCGAGGATACAGAGATAAATAAACCATTTGTCCTAAAGCAGCTGACACTAGTGAGAGAAACCTTAAAAAAAAAAATACAATGCAGACTAAGACTATATAAGTGCTGTGATAGAGGCTAATGTTCACGGTATTGGAAAATGATAAGAAAACAGCAGTCGGAGAGGATGTGGGAAAGCCAGTGAAGGTGCTGCTTTAGCAGAGTCCAAATGTCAAGAGTTACCCCCTGCTAACCCTGAAATTGTTCTGGGATATGGTTTAAAGAAGTGAAATCCAAAGAACAACAGAGAAGAACAGCAGAGAATACTTGGAGAGAGGAAACAAATTGCTCTAACCAATGGAGTTTTAAATGGTCTAGTTTAACAAATAGGTTGAATTTATCTAGGTGCTATGAGAACTTACATAAGTGGCATTCATTGGTCTGGTCAGAGAGGTTAGGTAAGGCTTCTTTGAGGAAGTCACACTAGCATGAAAGATGAGAAACTGAAAAAGGGAGAGTGGGACACAGAGGGAATATCATGTGTAAAGCCTTTTTGTCAGGAGGGAACACTGCAAGCCTGAGGGACTGAAAGGAGGCTATTGTGGCTAGAGCCTAGGTTGCAGGGAGAAAGTGCACCAGTTTGAAGCTGGAGACCGGACCAAGCAGAGTCTTATTGGCCATATTAAGAACTGTAATCTTAAAAAGAGAGGGGGAGGGTATTTGACATGATCAGATCTGTGTTTTGAAAAGGTCATTCCAGCTGCAGTGTGGGAACACAAGCAGAGTCAACACTGGATTAATTAAATCTATGAATGGTGTTAGTGTTGGTAGGCATCCAAGTGGATTGGGGTAGGAACAAGGAGATGGACAGAAGTGGGGGAAATGGAACAATAGGAAGTAAAGTGGGACATCTTGGTGATGGATTCAAATATCATGGGATGGGATGGGGACTGAGGGAGAGGGACGAGTCAGATGACTCAATTTCTAGCAGACCCAGTGGGTGGATAATAATGCCATCATTGAGATATGGAGGACACTGGAAGAGAGCCAGGTTTGGGGGAAGAGGGTAATTTCAATTTGAACACGTTGCGTTTAACATATTTTTGTGACTTCCAGGGAAGATGTAAACATTGGATCTTTAGGTCTGCAGCACTGGGCTGGAGAAAAAAATATATATTATCGTTTGCAATTTGTTATTTTCTGCAGGGTACTTATTTTTTCAAAATACAGATATCTTTATTGTAAATAAGATGTTTTGTTTTTAAACATATTTAGAAGCACTTGAACCCGGGAGGCAGACGGTTGCAGTGAGCCGAGATGGCACCATTGCACTCCAGCCTGGGCAACAAGAGCAAAACTCAGTCTCAAAAAAAAATAAATATATTGAGAACAAAATTTTAAAAGTGAGTCTCTAGAGCAGTTTCCCAGACTTCTCTGAGAGTCACCAGGGTCCCTTATCAAAAACTCAAATTCTCAGGCCCATCCCCTAGAGGTTCTGATTTCACTTGTCTGGTATAGGGGACCTGGAAATGTGAATTTTTAACAAATGCCACTGGAGATTCTTCTTATTGCTGAGTTTCTCTGGGAAGTGGTATGCCAGTGCCAGAGGCTACCTGCATAAGAGTCACCACAGTGCTTATTGAAATATAGATTCTCGGGTCCTGCAGACTAAATCTCTAGGGATAGAAGGGTTGTGAGGAATGGAAAAAGGAATATGGTACCATGTCAAGTGGTCCAAAACCTCACCTTTCATCTTTGACAGAGGTGTTCTGAGCTTCCCACTGGGCAGCCCAGAAGAAAGTGGATGTCTCTTGCTGGGTGATGCATATTTAGACAGCAGGCAGCCTTCACAAGCTGCAATAATAACAGCTAATAGGCCTCCTGCCCTGTCCACTGAAATGGGACTCAGCTCACTTAGATAGTCTCTTTTTCCACCTTCCCTATCAAGGCCCATTGTTCCCTCCTGGCCCCCAAATCTTTTTCAATGTTATTTCCAGCACCCTGTCTTTCTGCTCTTGGTTCAGGTGTTTTTCAGCCAATCTCTGTGGCCAGAGCTGGGAGAGGAATTGGGTCAAATGCTATGTTTCAGTCTTGACAAGGCTTTTTTGTTCCTAAGAACCAACTTTGGAAGTGTTTTTAAAGACTGAGCTGTGTCAGGGAGGAAAAACTTTTCCTCTGCTCTCTTATGTTTCCTCTTTGGGGGCCTACAAATTAAAACAACAAAGATAGCAAGAGAAAAAAAAAAGCATTTAATTACATATGTAAACACACACAGAGCAAGCAAGAAAGAAAGAGAAATTCACAAATAACTGTGACCCTAGATGGTTAGAATTTGGAGCTTATATATCATCTTAATAGGGGACGAAGAAGGGCAGAGAGGCCTTTCTAGGAGAGTAAATGACTTCTTCAAAGGAAGTGAGGGAGAGAGAAAGCATTGAGAGAAAACAAAACACTTTTTGGAAAGACAAACGGACTTTTAGGAGAATAGATGGAAGATATAGTTTTGTAGCAATGTCTGGGTGTAGTGCAGATGTCTCCTCTCTGAGAAGAAAATATTAAGAGTTGCTCCCCAGGAGGGGATTTATAACAATTTAGTTATTTGAGGAGACTTTGCTTTTAGGCATATAAGGGATTTCGGGAACTCAAGTGCCTTCAGCTCAAAATAACTTTCATGCCATGGTAGCTTATTCTGAATCCCTTTAATTATTTGTTCTCCTTGTAGTCTTGCTATAGCAATTACAAGTCTCTGTGAGACACTGTAGATGTTTTTGAATAGAGGAAGAATCAGAATGTATGAAGAAAAAAATTATTAGAATGATTTGTTGGTGATGGCAAGCATACAGAAAAGTTTCTAAAACTAAAGTATACTATTTAGCACAATAACACAAACACTTATGTAAACCCATATGGGCCAAAGTAGAACATTCAACACTCCAAAAGGCCCCAATGTGCTCCTTCCCTTACAACCTTCAAGTGCCTAGAGATGGCCACATCGTGATTATTACCGTATTTACTTTCTTGTTTTTCTTTCTAGTTTTACTGCCTAATTACTTATCCTTAAGCAATATTATTTTTTATCTCTATGTAAATGGAATCACAGAGTAAGTTTTTCATTTACATGTCTTGAACTTTTTTGATCAATCTATGTCTTTAAGATTTCCCATGTTGATATGGCTGTAGTTTATTGATTTTCATTGCTGTAGGTTACTATATTGCATTGGTGTATCATAATTTATTCTACTGCTGATGGACATATAGGCTACTTCCAGCTTTAGGCTATTATAAGCAATGCTGCTCTGAAAGTTTGTGTAAACACACACACACGTACACTTTAAGTACTCTTTAAGTACGTGTGTGTGTGTGTGTGTGTAAATATATATATATTTATATATATTCTGGAGCATATAAACACAGATTTCCCTGGAGCCTTTACCTTGGTATATAATTCATGGTTTGTAGAGAATGTATATATTAATATATTCAGTTTTACAAGATCGTGCCAAAATTTTCCACAATGATTGTACCAATTTATATAACCAACAACAAATACAAAAGTTTCTGTTGCTCTACATCCTCACCAACACTTGCTATTGTCAGACATTTTAATTTTTATTACTCTAATGAATGTGTAATGCCATTTTATTGTGACTCTATTTTGCGTTGCCCTGATTTTTAATGAAGAATAGCCCCTTTTTATATGAGCATTGTATAATTGTTTAGGTCTTTCCCTATTTTTCTATTGGGTTGTTTGTATTTTTCTTGTTTTTTTATTAATCCATTATATAATGTTGAAACAAGTTTTATTGATTATATGTGCTACAAATGTTGTTCCCACTTTGTGGTTTGTACTTTCACCATCTTAATGTCTTTTGATGAAACCAAGTTGTCAATGGAGTAAAATCCATCACTCTTCCCTTATGATTAATGATATCTGTATCCTATTTAAGAAATCTTTTCCAACCCTAAGGTCATTAAGACTTTTATATTGTCTTCTAAAACTTTATTGCTTTGCTTTTTAAATTTTGGTTTAGGCAGACCTGAAATTAATGTTCTTACATATGGAGAAAGGGAGGCATATATAGATCCCTAACCCCCTCCATGTGGAAAATTAGACTACCACCATTTGTTGAAAGATGGTCCTCTCTGCCCTACCCTGCAGTGCCATCTTGATCATGAACCAAGTAGTCATATATGTATGGAGTTGTTTCTGACCTTGGTATTCTTTTCATTGATCTATTATCTTTTTTGTGTATTGCTGGATTCAATATGCTAACATTTTGTTTAATATTTCAGGGGATCTCACAAATAAGACTGACTTGTAATTTTTCTTTTTGGTAATATGTCTGAATTTGGTATCAAATTTTGCTAGCTACCTTCATAAAATGAGTTGGGGAATACACTTTCTTTTTCCTATTCAATTGTCTTTTTTAGCCATTTATTCTTCTTGTTTTTGGAATCAAGTTGTCAAGAACCCCCAAAACTCTATGTGGATTTTTATTAAAATTTCTGTTCGTATATGAATTTGAGGGAAAACAGTATTCTATATGAGCCTTTCCTTTCAGTAGTCTGCATTTGTTCAAGTGTCCTTATATATGTTTTCCAAAAATTCTATCATTTTCATTATATAGGTTGTGTATCTTATAGGAGGCAGAATTCTAAAGTCCCTCTAAGTTTTCCACCCCTAGTCAGTAAAACACTAATCTAGGCACTGCTAAGAATGTACAGATGTGATTAAGTTATAGATCTTAAAGTAGAGAAATTATTGTGAATATCTGGTTGGCCCAATCTAACCACTTGAGCCCTCATAAAAAGAGAAATTTCTTCAACTGGAGTCAGTCAGATGTGACAAAAAAGAAATGCTGAGAAAAGATAAGGCAGGAAGATCATAGACATTCAAATCATAAAAATGTCTCGATGCCACCGCGTGGTGGCTCACACCTGTAATCTCAGCACTTTGGGAAGCTGAGGCGAGCAGATGGCTTGAGCTCAGGAGTTCGAGACCAGCAACATGGTGAAACCCTGTCTCCACTGGGTAACACGGTGAAACCCTGTCTCCACCAAAAATACAAAAATCAGCCGGGCGTAGTGGCACATGCCTGTGGTCTCAACTTCGGAAGTTGAGGCAGGAGGATCTCTTGAACCCAGGAGGCAGAGGCTGCAGTGAGCTGAGACTGAACCACTGCACTCCAGCCTGGGTGACAGAGCAAGACTCCATCAAAAAAAAGAAAAGAAAAGAAAAGAGAAAAGAAAAGAAAGGCTTAGTGCATCGTTGCTGACTTTGAAAAAAATGGCCAAGGAATGCAGGTAGCTTCTAGAAGCTGAGAATGGCTCCTGGCTCCTGGCTGACAGATAGCAAGCAATGGAGAGCTCAGTCCTACAAGCGCATGGAACTAAATTCTGTCAACCACCTAATGAGCAGGAAACAGATTCTCCCTTAGAGCCTCCAAAAAGGAACCCAGTAATACCTTGATTGCAGCCTTGTGAAACCTAGCACAGAGAGCTAGCTGAGTCACTCTGTGCCTGGATTTCTGACCTACAGAACTGTGAGATAATAAATGAGTGTGATTTTAAGCTGGTAAATTACAGTAATATGTTATGGGAGGAAAAGAAAACGAATATATATCTTATTAGGCGAAAATATTTTGGGTAGCTCATCAGGTAGGCCTTTAAGTAGAATGAGTCCATGAAGGTCACACTACTCAAATCCTGTGGCTGACATTGTTTCACCTTTTAGAATTTTGACTAAAAATGCATATGCTGTACATATAAGGCAGATGGCACTTGGAGCTACTATCAGCTACCTCCTGAAAGTGGGCTTGGTAGACAAGATAGATAGTACTTGGGAAAAGAAGGAAGTAAATAGAGGAAAAACATAACACCAAAAACCAAGAGCATGGGGTAAGAGCAGAATGAGCAGCATGGCTTCTCAGCCTCTGTTTGCTCACTTCTGATTTGGACTCATCCATCACACTCTCCTGAAATAAATGTGTGCTAAATGTGGTTCACATATTCCACTTAAAAAGTGAGAAAATAAAGTCTAGATCTCTGTGAAGTAACTGCAAATATTGAATGTATTTTGATACTGACATTTTTCAAGTCTAACTTTAAAGGTTTCTATTGTCATAAATAATGCATAATTCCAGAGACTGTTTGTGTCTGAAGGGCATGATTTAAAATTAGAACACAAGGTATCCTGGCATGTATACCTGTCTTAGCACCCCATGTGGGCTCAATCTAGTTATCAAAAAAGAGAGGAATGTTTCCTTCTTACAATTAGAAAAAGTTCTCGTTCTGGAAATATATATATATTAGCTAAGTAGGTTAAAAATATACATTCTTGGCTTGGTGCTCAGTAACTCCAAAAGGTGACATCCTAATGCTTCCTAAAAAATAAACGATACACATGACAAATCAGGTAGCTGGTGAAACTTGAGTCTTCCCTAGTATGCATGTAAGGTTTACACATAAAATAAGGAAGATACAGCTTTAGCTAATTCAGACTGAGATTTATTGTTAATAGGAGTCATAAGAGTGCATGGTATTTCACAAAGCATAAAATACAGAAGACAGATTTCCTGCCCTGAGGAGCTTAGTAAAACATGTGCAGACAGTAGGTAACAGGAAAAATATTAAGTCATGGTGATTTACAAAGTGGTCATCAATGGAAGACCGAGTACAAGAAGATGCCTTATAAAAACAATAGGAAAATGTCTGGTTTTGGGAAAAAGATCTTGCAAAAGCGTGAAGAAAGAATGAAAAAGACATGAGCGAAATGAGAGTTCTAAGCATGATGAAAGAGGAAAAACTGAAGGGAGAGGTGGAGAAAAAGGCTCAGGCTACTGTGAGACATGAACCAATATATGAATTATAGAATGTAGGACTGATTTGACAAACCTCTGAAAACAGACAACTGGAAATTCTAACTATACATCTCATTTCTTATAAAACTTAAGAGACAGTTTTCTCAAATAATAGACACTAAACCAAACTTCTTGTTCAAGCCGTATTATATTCTGTCTATAACATATGTACATACAAATAAAATCACATGTAGATCTGTATACTGCTGAATTGTGAATAACTTTAAAAGTTTGATGTTTTTGAGTTATAGTGTGAAAGTAACTTCCCCTTAGAAGATATATTCAAAAGCACTAGTTTTCTTTATACATACGTATGTTACAGAAAATGCCCAATGCTGTAGCAAAACTGAAATCAGAACCAATATTTCCCTACAAGATAAAGATCAAATTCCTGTACAGTATATTCAAGGCCTGTATCATCTCCAGACTCCACCTTTGTGGACCAGACTTCTCTTTATTCCTCCAATAGGCTGTATTCATAAAATTGTCTGTCCCAGTAATTTGCCTATTTTTAATTGGATCATTTGGCTAGGCACAGTGGTGCATGCTTGTACTCCTAACATTTTGGGAGGCCAAAGTGGGAGGACTGCTGGAGCCCAAGAGGCTGAGGCTGCAGTGAGCCATGATCACTACTGTGGTCTAGCCTGGGCAACAGAACAAGACACTGTCTCTAAAAAATAAGTTAAAAAAAAGAAAACTGGATCATTTGTCTTAATTAAAGGGTTTTGAACATTCTTTATATATTCTGAATACTAACTAATTTTTAGATACGTAATTTTCAGATATTTCTCCAGGTCTATGGTTTGTCTATTTGTTCATTTAACATTGTCTTCAAACAGTAAAAATTTTTAATTTTCATGAGGCAAATTTATAATTTTGGTGTCATATCTAAGAGATATTTACCTAACCCAAGATCACAAATATTTTATCCTATGTTTTAATCTATAGGTTTTATTCCTTAATATTTTGCTTTTAGGTCTTATAGTTATTTTGAGTTGGTTTTTTAAAGGTATGAGGTATGGGTTAACATTCATTTTGTTTGCATATGGATGTCAAACTATTTCAGGACCATCTGTTGAAAAGACTATCCTTTTTCCATTGGATTGCCTTTGCATCTTTGTGAAAAATCAATTGGCTGGCTGGGCTCGGTGGTTCATGCCTGTAACCCCAGCACTTTGGGAGGCTGAGGCAGGTAGATCACGAGGTCTAGAGGTTGAGATCAGCTTGGCTAACATGGGGAAACCCTGTCTCTATTAAAAATTAAAAAATAAAAAATAAAAAATTAGCCGAGCATGGTGTCATGCACCTGTAATCCCAGCTACTAAGGAGGCTGAGACAGGAGAATCGCTTGAACCCAGGAAGTGGAGGTTGCAGTGAGCCAAGATTGCCACCACTGCACTCCAACCTGGGAGACAAAGCAAGACTCCATCTCAGGAAAAGAAGAAAATCAATTAGCTGTATATTCGTGAGTCTGTTTCTAGACTCACTCTTCTTTCCATTGATCCATGTTCTCTATTTCTGCCTTTTGCTACAATATCTTGGCTACTGTACCTTCGCAGTAAGTCTTGAAATGAAGTAGTATGAGTCCTCCAACTTTATTCTTGTTAAAAATTGTTTTGGCTAACCTACCTAGTTCTATATGAAATTTTAAATAAACCTCAATTTCTAGAAAAATATCTTGCTGGGATTTTTATTGGGGTTGCATTGATCTTGATCACTTTGAGAAAAATTGGCTTATTAGCAACATTGAGTTGTCTTATCCATGGATACAATATTTCCATTTATTTAGATCTTTGATTTCCTTTATCATTATTTTATAGTTTCCAGCATATAGATCCTGCATATTTTTATATTTTAAATTTATACTAATTATTTCATTTTTGGTACTATTATAAATTATACTGTTTTAAATTTTGATTCCCAAATACTTATTGGCAATATTTAGAAATAAAAATTATTTTTGTCTTTGTACCTTTTATTACTTTTCTAAAATGATTAATTCATTCTAGGACTCTTTTTATAGATTCCTTGGGGTTTTTTATATTAAAATCACATAGTCTGAACAGAGAGTTTTATCTTTTCCTTTCCAAGCTGTATTTTTTTAAATCTTATTTCTTGCTTTGCTGCACTATCTAGTATCTCCAGGATAACGTTGAGAAGGAGTGGTGAAAGCAGATATCCTTGCCTTAAACTCAGTCTTAGGGAGAAAACATTGAATCTTTCACTTGTAATACATTAGATGTAGATCTTTTTATCAGGATAAGGAGGTTTTCTAGTTTGTGGAAAATATTTATCATGAATAGATTTTGAATCTTGTCAAATGCTCTCTCTGCAACTAAGATCATATGGTTTTTCTTATTTACTAAGTTGCTATAATGAATGACATTGACTTTCAAATCTTGAACAAGCCTCGTGTTCCTGGAATAAACTCTATGTGGTCATGACGTGCTCTACTTTTTATATATTGTTAGATTCAATTTACTAGTATTTTGTTAAGGATTTCACATCCATGTTTATGGGAATATGGCTTTCTAGTTTCCTATTATGGAATGTCTTTGGTAAATGAGTTGGAAAGTGTTCTCTCCTCGTATTTTCTGGGAGACAGTGTGATGTATTGGTATTTGTGTTTGGTAGAACTTACCAGCAAAACCAGTTTAATTGTTAGAAAGTTTTTAACTGCAAACTCAAAATATTCAATAACTGTAAAACAATTCAGATGAGTTAGTTCTCGAGTAAGCATTAACAGTTTATGTATTTCAAGAAATTGATCTCTTTCATCTAAGTTGTCAAATTTACTAGCATAGAGTTGTTCACAATATTCCCTTATTAGCTTTTGTTTGTTTGTTTTGTTTTGTTTTTTATTTTGCTTGAGACAGGGTCTCCCTCTGTTGCCCAGGCTGGAGTGCAGTGACGGCAATCTTAGCTCACTGCAACCTCCGCCTCCCAGGTTCAAGTGATCCTCCTGCCTCATCCTCCTGAGTAGCTGGGACTACAGGTGTGTGCCACCACGCCCAGCTAATTTTTGTATTTTTAGTAGAGACGGGTTTCGCCATGTTGGCCAGACTGGTCTTGAACTCCTTACCTCAGGCGATCTGCCCACCTCGGCCTCCCAAAGTACTAGATTACAGGCATGAGCCACCATGCCTGGCCCCTTATTAGGTTTTTTTTATTGAGACGGAGTCTCGCTCTGTTGCCTGGGCTGGAGTGCAGTGGCCGGATCTCAGCTCTCATTGCAAGCTTCGCCTCCCGGGTTTACGCCATTCTCCTGCCTCAGCCTCCCGAGTAGCTGGGACTACAGGCACCCGCCACCACGCCCGGCTAGTTTTTTGTATTTTTTAGTAGAGACGGGGTTTCACCGTGTTAACCAGGATGCTCTCAATCTCCTGACCTCGTGATCCGCCCATCTCGGCCTCCCAAAGTGCTGGGATTACAGGCGTGAGCCACCGCACCTGGCCCCTTATTAGATTTTTAATGTCTGTCGCGTCAGTAGGATCAGTGATGATGTTCCTACTTTCTTTTTTTGTCTTTTTTTTTTTTTTTTTTTTTTTGAGAAAGAGTCTCCTGGAGGGCAGTGGTGCAATCTTGCAGTCTCAGCTTACTGCAACCTCCGCCTCCTGGGTTCAAACGATTCTCCTGCCTCAGCTCCCCGAGTAGCTGTGACTACAGGCACGTGCCACCATACCCAGCTAATTTTTGTATTTTTAGTAGAAATGGGATTTCACCATTTTGGCCAGGCTGCTCTCGAGCTCCTGACCTCAGGTGATCTGCCTGCCCCGGCCTCCCAAAGTGCTGGGATTACAGACATGAGCCTCCACTCCCAGCCCTTCTACTTTCATGTTTGATATTGGTGATTTATATCTTCTCTCTCTCTTTTTCTCAGTCTGGCTAAAGGTGTATCTTTTTTTAAAAAACAAGCTTTTTATTTCATTGATTTTTCTCTATTATTTTTCTACTTGTAATTTTTTTTTTTTTTTAGGTGGAGTCTCAGTCTCTTTCGCCCAGGCTGGAGTGCAATGGCCGGATCTCAGCTCACTGCAAGCTCCACCTCCTGGGTTTACGCCATTCTCCTGCCTCAGCCTCCCGAGTAGCTGGGACTACAGGCACCCGCCACCACGCCCGGCTAGTTTTTTGTATTTTTTAGTAGAGACGGGGTTTCACCGTGTTAGCCAGGATGGTCTCCATCTCCTGACCTCGTGATCCGCCCGTCTCAGCCTCCCAAAGTGCTGGGATTACAGGCTTGAGCCACCGCGCCCGGCTTTCTACTTGTAATTTCATTGACTTTTGCTTTTCATCATTTCCTTCTAATTGTTTGCTTTGGGTTTAACTTGCTCTTCTCCATTTTTTAAGTGGAAATTTTGATCACTGATGTGAGACATTCTTATTCTCTAATCTTAGCAATTAATGCTACAGATTTCTTACTAATCACTGTTTTAGCTCCATCCCCATATTTTGATGTTATATTTTTATTTTCCTTCAATCAAAATGTTTTCTAATTTCCCTTGTGACTTTCTCTTTTACCCATGCTGTATTTAGAAATTGTGTTGTGTGTGTTTTATCCAAATATATGGTGATTTTCCAAATATCTTTTTGTGATTTGTTTCTAATTTAATTATTTTATGATCTGAGGTCACGTTTTATATTATTTTATTTTTTAAAAATTTGTTGTGGCCTGGTGTGGTGGCTCATGCCTGTAATCCCAGCACTTTGGGAAGCTGAGGTGCAGACCATCTGAGGTCAGGAGTTTGAGACCAGTCTGGCCAACATTGGCCAAACCCCGTCTCTATTAAAAACACAAAAATTAGCTGGGTGTGGTGGCACACACCTGTAATCCCAGCTACTCAGGAGGTTGAGGCAGGAAAATCACTTGAACCCGGGAGGCAGAGGTTGCAGTGAGCCGAGATCATGCCACTGTACTCCAGCCTAGGCGACAGGGTAAGCCTCCGTGTCAAAAAAAAAAAAAAAATTTATAGTTTGTTTTATTGGCCAGAATATTGTCTTTCTAGATAAATGTTCCATATACAACATTTGAAAAGAATGTGTATACTAATGTTGTTGGATGGAGTACTCTATAAATGTAAATTAAATATAGTTGATTTCAAAAGTATTGTTCCAGTCTTTCATATCCTTGTAACATTCTGTCAACTTCTATCAGTTACTAGGAGGGGGATGTTAAAGTCTTCATGTGTAATTGTAAATTTATTGCTAACATGTTTTGCTTTATGTATTTTGAAGCTCTGTTGTTAGGTATAAACACATTTACTATTGTTATATCTTCTTGGTGAATTCACTATTTATCATCATGTGACGTTTCTTTATATTCCTGATAGTATTCTTTATTGTAAAGACTTTTGCCTAACATTAATATAGCTACTCCAGCTTTGTTTTGATTAGTGATTGCATGGTATATCTTTATTCATACTTTTACTTTAAACCTATCCTATATCTTTATACTTAAAGTGGGTTTCTTGTAAACAGTATCTAGTTCATCCTTTTTTATACAGTCTTATAATATGTACTTTTTTACTGTTTTTTTGTTTTTGTTTTTGCTTTTTGTTTTTGTTTTTTGAGATGGAGTCTTGCTCTGTTGCCCAGGCTGGAGTGCAGTGCACAATCTCGGCTCACTGCAAGCTAAGCACTGCAGGCCTCCCAGGTTCACCCATTCTCCTGCCTCAGCCTCCCAAGTAGCTGTGACTACAGGCGCCCGCCACCATGCCTGGCTAATTTTTTGTATTTGTAGTAGAGATGGGGTTTCACCGTGTTAGCCAGGATGGTCTCGAACTCCTGACCTCATGATCCAACCGCCTTGGCCTCCCAAAGTGCTGGGATTATAGGCATGAGCCACCATGCCTGGCCCTTTTTTACAGTTTTATTGAGGTATAGTTTATATATGCCTTTTGATATTGTCCCACAGGTCCCTGAGGATTTGCTTATTGATTTTTCAATCTATAATGTGTTTCTCACATTAGATGCTATTATCTATCTTCAAGGTCACCAACTCTTCCTCTGTCATCTGCAGTTTGCTATTGAGCCCATCCAGTGAATTTTTGAGTATGCTATTTTTTAGGTCTAAAATTTTCATTCAGGTTTTTTAAAAATAATTTCTAGCTAGGTGGTGGCCACTGCACAAACTAGATTCTGCTCACTCTGGGCCTCACTCCACTTCCTCCATGACAGATATACATATGACACATAATATGTCAGACATATCATGTCTGACAAACCTGACATGGCTGAGATCAAGAAATTTGATGTCAAAATAGAAGAAGGCAGAATTGTAAGAGAAAAATCCACTGCCTTCCAAAGAAATGATAGAACAGAAGAAGCAGGCAGACAAATCTTGTGGAGGCATGTGCCACCAATATGCACTGTACATTCAATGAGAATTGCCTTCTTATTTTATTTATTTTAGCTGTTTAATTTTGTAAGATGCAAAGAGGTTGGATCAACCTTTAAAGTACTATGCTGGCCTTTTCACATCAAACAATAGAAAACTGCTGACAATGAAGGCCACACCTGCCTCTCCCATCTGCTTGTCTGGTTGGCAAGGAAAGAAGATAACTTGCATGCTGGTGAAGGAAGAAGAAGAGTAGGAAGACAGGTAATCTAGAGTAAAACCAAGCTGCCCCAAAGTGTCTTGCAGGCTCTCAAATGCAGTTTAAATGAAGTTTAATTCGAGTGCCATTTTTCTTGTTCAAATGATTTTATTTATTAGAATAAACAAATTTTATTTAAAAATAAACAGTTTTAGGCTGGACGTAGTGGTTCATGCCTGTAATCCTAACACTTTGGGAGGCTGAAACGGGTGCATCACTTGAGGTCAGGAGTTCGAGACCAGCCTGGCCATCATGGTGAAACACCACCTCCACTAAAAATATAAAAATTAGCTGGGCGTGGTGGCTCACACTTGTAATCCCAGCTACTCGGGAGGCTGAGGAGGAGAATCACTTGAACCCGGGAGGCAGAGGTTGCAGTGAGCTGAGATGACACTACTGCATGCCAACCTGGGCAACAGAGTGAGACTCCATCTCAATAAAAACAAACAAAAAAATAAAAAATAAAAAAACAGTTATAAACCCTTTAAACATTTTTCTATTTTTCTGTTGAGAACTTTTCATTCACTTCAAGGTTGTTTACCTTTATTTCATGGAGCACAGTTATACCAGCTGCTTTAAAGTTGTTGATAATTCCATCATCTGGGGCATCTCAAGGTTAGCACATGTTGATTATCTTTTCCATTGAAAAATGGTCACATTTTTCTAATTCATTATTTGTCAATTTTAGATTTATCCTGGGCATGTTGACTTTTATTTTTAATTTTTAGTTTTATTATTTTTTATTTCTTTGAGACAGAGTATTACTGTGTCACCCAGGCTGGAGTACGGTGGCACGATCTCGGCTCACTGCAACTTCCACCTCCCAGGAGTTCAAGAATTCTCCTGCTTCAGCCTCCCAGGTAGCTGGGATTACAGGTGCCTACCACCACGCCCGGCTAATTTTTTTATTTTTAGTAGAGACGGGGTTTGGCCATGTTGGTCAGGCTGGTCTTGAACTCCTGACCTCAAGTGACCTGCCCACCTCGGCCTCCCAAAGTGCTGGGATTACAGGCATGAGTCACCGGATCTAGCCCAAAATAATACTTTTTAAAGTAGTTTTTTCCTCTTCTATCCTTCTGGGTGACAGGGTACAGGGTTTCTGGCTTCAGGGACCTCATACTGTAAAGGTGAAGGAGAAAATAATGTAATTTACAATATTTCTGTAGGGCAATATTTTAATGTTTTGAAGTGTGTTTTCTTACTTTAAATAATTATAACCCACAATAAACTCACATGGAAAGTGTGAACAGAGTCTAAAATTTCAGAATTGTCTTAATTCTATACTTTGAAATTGAAGATAATTTTATATTAAATGTAAATAATCCTCAAACGAGAGTAAATTAGTTGTTATTCAATTGACAATATTTCCCTTCTTTAATTGGCTTTTTTCTGAACGGGTAATATACGCAGGACACAAAATTCAAAAGTTGCAAAAGGGTACAGAATGAAAATTAAGTTTTTATCCCACCTCATCCTCAAGACTCATTATTCCCTTCCCTGGAGGCAACCAGTGTTACCAGTTCTTGAGTAGCCTTTCAGATATATTTTTTGCATACATGTATATATTTCTTTGTTTGTTAACACAGAGAGTAGCTCATTCTATACACTATTCTCCATATATCTTAATAATTATTTTCATTCACTTTAATGGCTACATTATATTCAATTGAAAGGATGTAGCATTCTTTAACTGTTCTCTGTTGATAGACATTTAGGTTGTTTCTGGTCTTTTGCTATTACAAACAATGCAGCAGTGTATAACCTGTGCACATGCCATTTCTTTGCGTATCAATGTACATCTGTAGCAAAGAATTTCTAGAAGGAAGATTTCTGGGTTAAAGGATGTATGCAATTAAAATTTTAGTAGATCTCACCAAATTGCCCTCCATAGAGGTTGTACTAAATTACATTCCCACCAGGAATGTACGTCTTTTCCTATCATGGACGACACAGTATATGATTAAAATTTTTATTTTTAACAATTGATAGATTTAAAAAATAGTGTCTCATTATAGTTTTAACTTGTACTTTTCTAATTATGAATGAGGCTGATCATCACTTTATATGTTTTAGAGCAATATTTACCATCAAGATTCATTACTTAAAGAGTAGTCAGTGATTTCCTTCTAAGTCTGACTAGATTATTCTCCCTCAATAAAAAAGAAAACCTCCTACTGAGTTGTAATTTTTAGAATCTATCATTAATAAATAGATAAACAAAACACTGCACCATCTTAGAATATAAAAGCAGAGTTTTTTTTATCTTTTCTGGAAGAATTCAAAAATTTATCTTTGGTCTGGTAACAAACATGTAAAGCATCACTAAAGTTATTTATTAATAAAGTTGACAAAGCGGGCAGATCATTTGAGGTCAAGAGGTTGAGACCAGTCTGGCCAGCATGGCAAAACCCCGTCTGTACTAAAAATGTATAAAAATTAGCCGAGCATGGTGGCACATGCCTATAATCCCAGCTACTTGGGAGGCTGGGGCAGGAGAATCTCTTGAACCCAGGTGGCAGAGGTTCAGTGAGCCAAGATTGTGCCACTGCTCTCCAACCTAAGTGACATAGCAAGACTCTGTCTCAAAATAAATAAATAAATAATAAAATAAAGTTGGAATTCCCCAAAATATGTAAATCCATAATTGTTTTTCACAACATGTCAAAATGCAATATATATATATAGTTATATACCAATCAAAAAATGTTGACCTTTAAAACAATAGCTGTGATAGTATTCAGTAATAAAAAAATAAATTTCTAAGACTTAGGAAATCATTCATCTAATAAAAGGTTGTCTTTAGGGATATTTGGACATGATTATTTTTGAGTAATATAGTAATAGTATAAATTTTAATACAGTATTCATAAATAGCATTATTACATTGCTACTAGTATTGCAACACCAATGTAAATAAATACTATAAATGAATATCAATGCTAATTTTTTTGTTCTGTGGAATTTCACTGTTGACATTAAATTACTGTCTTTTCATCATTGCTATAGCAGTTAATCTTACTAAATAAAACATAGCAATTGAAATGCACTAAAGTCTTAAGACTTTTCCAGTTAACGTGTGTTGAGCGTGTAGAAATTACATAGTATCTTAGAGTTCTAGGTGCAAAATATACTTTTTAATATCATTATTTTGGGAGGTTAGTCCTACTCCCTACTCTCCTCTCTACCAGCCTCATCCAGAGAAATAACTCTCTCAAGGTACTGATAAGAGATGCCACAGTCAGGCTAGTTAATGGAGTGAAAGATGTCACTGCCAGATGCCCTGTATAGTGGCACAGGCTCCTGGAATTGAAAGGGAGCTAGCTTAAGGAGTCATTTAATCCAGACCTCTTTCTTCCTGCAAGGGATCTGCCTGAAATGTCTAAGACAGATGGTTTGTCCTTAAAATTCACCAGGGACAGAGATTCTACAATATTACTCTGGAGCCTTTTCTAATGTTTAATCACTATTACTGTCAGGTTGGTTTAAGCTCTTTCCTGCTAGTTTTTCCTCTGCAGACATGGAAAATGGTTGAACAGCAACCTCTTTATAATCACCTTGCCAATACACAAAAACAGTTACCATGGTGCCCTTCGGCCTTGTTTTTTCAAGAATATATAATTTATCTCCTCTCCATTTTTAACACATCAGTATATTATCTCCTTAATCGTTTGGGTTAATTTTAATTAAACTCTTTCCATTTGTTATATATCACTTCTAATGTGGCATTATAGTAACTTCTTAAATTGTAATGTGTTTTATTTTTAATTATTATAGGGTTAGGTAGAACAATACAAGTACTTATTGAGTATGTTGAAAAGGATAGGCAAATCTCTTGCTCCCACATAGTATATATGCTAGTAGGAGAAATAATAAAAACTATAAAATTTGATCTACAATACCATATAATGTTCTGATAAGAATAAAATATCTTGTATTAACTAGAAAAATGCTAGGCTGCTATGATAGAGACCCAAAAATAATGCAGTTGTTTGAAAAAGAAGTTTGTTTTTCTTACTTAACAGTCCAAGGTAAATGTTCTGGATCATCAAAAAACTGCTCTATGGAGTCATTTGTGGACTCCAGTCCTTCTATTATGCTGCATTACCATGCCTAAGATCATTATCATAAGCTCTATACTATAAGCTGATTCACCCCGAGTTCTAGCCAGCAGGGAGGAGAAAGAATGGATGAGGCTACCCTAGATTCAGAGGTGGCACACATCACTACCACCCCATTCCACTAGAAAGAACACAATTTCATGGCCACACTTGGCAAGGAGGCTGGGAAATGCATGTAATCTAACCACATGCCCAGGAAGTAGAGAATGTATTTAGGGGGAACAGACAGAGGGTTGCAAACACTGTCAATATTTCTCCCCAGTATCTTAAGATCCCTTTTTACCTATTTGTATGTTTCTGTTTCCAACAGCAAACCCCAGACTGTTTTACAGAAGACACTGGATCCCACTTGGCCAACACCAGAACATGCCTGGGAATTTACTTTCCCCCATGCCACATTGCCCCCAAGTGGACTGGTTGGCACAGAACTATGAAAGACCAGATCCCTTGCCCTCCAGTCAGGACAATATAGGCATAACTTACCTTTCGGAGCTCCCCTTCAGACACAGGCTGAAGCAGCCCTCTAGGGGGTTAGCCTGAGACCTATCCTTGCTTGACTGTCTTCTCTGTCCTGTCCTGCTTTCCACATTCCCTTATTGGTTTCTCCCAGGAGTACTTTCCTGATAAATCACACATGAATCCTCATCTAAGGGTCTGCTTCTAGGAAACCCAATCTAAGGCACAGGATAAAGGGTTAAAGTGTGATAGAAGGTGCTGGATCATTTTTAGTGGCTTCCCACATATTATCAAAAGGAGTATTTGGACAAGTTGAATGACTTATAAGGAAGGAGGCCATTTCTCTTATTGTCTCCTGTCTCCAAAGGAAAGGAGGAAATAGAAACTGAAAAATAACAGACTGATTGGCACAACTGGCCAGGCCTGTAGGCTAAAGATTAACCCCTACCCGGTGGGCACCTATAGTCCCAGCTACTCGGGAGGCTGAGGCAGGAGAATGGTGTGAACCCGGGAGGAGGAGCTTGCAGTGAGCCAAGATGGTGCCACTGCACTCCAGCCTGGGCGACAGAGTGAGACTCCATCTAAACAAAAAAAGATAAACCCCTACCCTAATCGCTTGTGCTACCTATAGATCATAGACAATAGTATGGAGAAATACTTGCCTTGCTCACCACCCTCACCTAGTCACGTACCCCATGCTTGCTCAATCTATCATGACCCTGTCATGTGGACCCCTTAGAGTTGTAAGCCCTTAAAAAAGGCCAGGAACTCTTTATTTGGAGAGCTTGGTTCTTGAGACACAAGTCTGCCAAAGCTCCCGGCCAAATAAAACCACTTCCTTCTTAACCTAGTGTCTGAGGGGTTTTGTCTACAGCTCGTCCTGCCACAACTTAGCTCATATGTGTTGCCACTACTATGGAAAAAAGAAAACTCTAAAATATGTGTTTTAATTGTTTTGCAAGGGTCAATTCACATACACAAACTTACCTTTTGCAATGTGGTTATCTACAACCTGCTCAAAAAGTGAATGCAGTGGATCTGCAGCTGTGGAGAGTGAGCACCACCGCAACAATGGGCCACGAGTTTGGAAATCTGAGGCGGATGCAAGATGCAGTTACCTACAGCTCGTGGCCCTCAGGCACCAGCCTCCCCACACTACTTCAGCAAGGGCATCCCCAACAGGCTGCGCATTAATACTCAGGTGCCTTTCCTTTGCGTGAAGCCACCATTTGCAGTGTTTTATCTCATCTACACACAGGAGAACTGGAAGCCTGAGAAATTCGAGAATAACCCAGCTGCCTAGGAAAATGGCAAATGAGCAACTCATCTGGACGACTCATTTGGTTCCCGGTCTCTGAAAGACCCTTCTCTGGGATAGGAGTTTTCATTGTAGTGTCGTGAAGACACGATAAATTTATGGTTTGTACTGTTGTGGGTTTTTTTTGTTTTGTTTTGTTTTTTTAAGTGAATGTGACTGCTTTTCATGTTATCAAATTAGGCTTCATAAATGTAGTATCTTCCAATTGGATATTTGACAATGATGAGAATGAAGTTAAGTGAATGGAGTATATGGGCAACAAAAGTCCTCAGTAATATTCTGCATAGTATAACCCAGCATGGACTCAGAGCACTACAGAACACAGAACATCAGGCTTGATGGCTCATGCCTGTAATCCCAGCACTTTGGGAGGCTGAGGCAGGCAGACTGCTTGAGTCCAGGAGTTCAAGACCAGCCTGCACAGCATGGTGAAACCCCTTCTCTACTAAAAATACAAAAAAATAGCTGGGCATGGTAGTGCATGCCTGTAGTCCCAGCTACTTGGGAGGCTGAGGTGGGAGGACTGCTTGAGCCTGGAAGACGGAGGTTGCAGTGAGCTGAGATGGAGCCACTGCACTCCAGCCTGGGTGACAGAGAGGCCCTCTCTTAAAACACACACACACACACACACACACGACATTATGGATTCTGAAAACTAGAACACTGAAGGATGCAAATATATCCCGCATAACTGTTTTGCACAAGGGTATTGGCAGCATAACCATAATGAAGTCTGGGAGTTGAGTAATTGGCAAAAGATTAGCTGATTTAATTTTGACTTTACTAATTTTAACCAACTGTGATTCCCTTCTATGATCCTAACTAATAAATTAATGTAGAGTTTTATGTTACATATTTTTTACAGTAGGATTGAAATATGTAAATATTAGACTCATTTTTGTGCTGCAGAATCATTTGGTTTATATGAGTAATTGATTCAGTAAGAGATTTTTTTAAAATAGGTTTCCAATTTAAAGTCTCACCTTTGATGAACACACACATCGGGAAATATGTATGCTACTCAAAGTAAAATTAACTTGCATTGAGATTGCCTTTTTCAAATTTTACTCTCTCAGAGCTCTGTAGACTTTTTTGTGGCTCCAATCACAGTTAAAATTGTGCATTTATTTTTATGATCATTTATTAGTGTCTGTCTCCCTCACTAAACTGTAGATCTATGAGGGCTGTTTTTGATCACCAGCAGCACATACAGTGCCTGACACATAGTAGGTATTCAGAAAGAATTTGTTGGCTGAGAAAAATTAATGAATATCTAAACATAAAAAAATATATTAATTCTCAAAATAATCTTTACCAAGTATGTGGTATAAGTATTATTACTTACTACTCTGTAAATTATAGAAAATGGATAATACAAATAACTCTTGTCCATAGAAATGCGAATGATTTTATCTAGTATAATGCAATTGATTATTGCTATCTGGATAGATCAATTTTGCATCAATTTTCAGCATTCCTTATTGTCCCTATGTATGTGGTTCTTTGAATTCTTTTTTTAATTACTTATAACATCTTACTGGTTCCCTCATTAATTATGCATTAAAAAGGATTTTTGATATGTCCTAGTTTTATATTTGTGTGACAGTCATGTTACCTTCTTTTAGAAAATAACATTTAACAGTTTAACAATACCTTAATACCATCTTAAATAGTGCTAATAGGTTACTCTATGTAACCTATTACCCTATGTACACAAAAGTATACTAGGAATGAACTACATGAAGAGTACTATGCTATGCCTGAACCATAATGAACAACGATATAGTGATGGAGTCTGGTATATAAACCAATGGCAGGAAATGAATATCTTCATCACTCTTCTTACTAGAATTTAGGCCAGGTTTGGTGGCTCATACCTATAACCCCAGCACTTTGGGAGGCTAAGGTGGGAGGATGGGAGGATCACTTGAGCCCAGGAGTTTGAGACCAGCCTGGGCAACAAAGTAAGATCCTGTCTCTACAAAAAAATCAAAATACAAAAAATTAAAAAATTAGCCAAGCATCGTGCACACGCCTGTGGTTCCAGCTAACAAGAGGCTAAGGCAGGAGGATTGCTTGAGCCCTGGAGGTTGAGGCTACAGTGAGCCATGTTTGTGCCCCTGCACTCCAGCCTGGGAGACAGAACAAGACACTGTGTCAAAAAAAAAAAAAAAAAAAAAAAAATAGTAAAGCTGCAAAGAGATTAGTAAAAGAATTATGCATACATATTTTGCTTTTCATCATTATTGTTACTTCATACAACCACAAATTACTAGCACTGCACTGTATCAATGGTACCCTGTCTCAGTTCTCTGGGATTTGCACGTCAGAGAAATATTTTATCTAAACCATCCATGTGAATATTTCGAAATATTCCAGTTTGCAGTGAAATTCATTCTTTTATTTCATTTTTTTCTTTTTCTTTTTGTTGTTTTTTGTTCCATTTTTTGTACTTTATAAATGAAGAATTACTTAAAATTGGAAAAAGAGATAGCTCAAGCATTGAAATTTCAACTCCATACACATTTCAAGGAGTGCAAAAGGTTATACGTCAGGGGGTACTAAAATTACTTAAAATTTTTTTTCAAATGAATGCCAAAAACTGTATCTGCTAATAAGTTTTGCCCAGCTTGGAAACCAAACTCACCCACAAAGTATGAGAACTCCAGATATACGACAATAAATATTTTTGGCCTAGTTTCAAAGCTACATAATGCCAGACATAGACACGTAAAAGTAATGGCAAGAACTACAAAGATTATAAAAGAAATAAAGTCACAGTTCGTAATTCATATGATTATGTTCAATAGCAGGCTTAGACGGCTATTCACATAATAAGATCCACATGTAAAAGCATCAGCTTATTTTACTTGGTAAAAGATAACAAATATTAAAATGGCTTTTAAAAGTAAAATTTTGTTGAGAGCTTGTAAATGCATTTTTGCAAGCTCAAGGAGAATAGCTGAAATTGTTTTTTTGTTTCTATTTAGATTTCCAACTTCTGCTTCCCTTTTCGTCACACTCAGAAAAGTTAAGTAAAAAATGAAAGAAAATACAATCTCAAAGATCAAAACAGCTTTTAAATATTGTCACTATAATCTGTGTATTAAAACTGGAGTGTAGGGGGAAACACCATTCCCCTAAAATTAAATTAATTCTGCATTGCATTTAGAGAAAGGATGAGGGAAATACAGCTGTCAGATGTTCAAACCTTGATTTGACTACTGGGCACAGATTATGGGGCTCAAAGCCAAAGTGAATAAAGCCAAAGCAATTCCCTTGTATCCTCCACTGCAAGGTGAGTATATAAGGCTGGTTTTTAAGAGCAGGGATTCTAGCAGTATTTTTTTGCTCCTTGGAATATTTTATTTTAGACCCAAGAAAATCAAATTAAATTTTGTGATGGGTTTGATTTTCAAAGATAAAAGAAGCACACCTTTGTGTGCTTTCTGTCTGCTTAATTTATGGATTAGAAGTGGTCAACCATCAGGGTGGGCTAATGAAAAGCGAGACTGAGGGGAAAAGCTAGTGGAAGAAGAATGGAAGAAACTGTAGAATCTGAGATAAACTGTCAGTGCCTTAGGCAAGATAAACCAGAACACCACAGTGCCAAGAACAGCTAGCCTGGGGTTCAGTTCTTAGTCACAAGCAATACTGTGAATTGCAGTTCATTTTTTTAAAAGAAATTTGACTAACATAGAAAATAATAATTCAGTAGGTAAACTGAAAATAATCACATTGTAAGATGTTATGTTAAATACAATGAAATATTTTTGTCAGTACTATAGGTCTATATTGTATTGAATTTTTATTCCGCTGTGTAAAATATAACAAAAGCTTTTGTTCCTTTTCAACCCAATGAAAATTTATAATGTAGGATAATTACATTGCATCTCTTATCTATCGACTGTTATAAAATAAAACAATAATGTTTTGCAAACACATTTTTTTCTTAGTTCAAAGTTTCATGAAATTTTTAAATAGCCCTCTAGCAAAGCACTGTTTGTGTTGAATACATTTGTAATGCATAGATGATGACATACACTTTTCTTAGATGTTAGTGAAAATTTTTTGTTACAAAAAGACACTTTTCAATTGAGTTCTGTCCTTATTTACACATGGATCCTTTTAATGGATGTTGAGACTCTTGATTTAGAACTTTTAATAGGCTCGTTTACATTTTGCAAATCTCTACCTTTGAAATAAAAATGCAGTGATCCACCCATCTGCAGACAATTAAGACCAGCAGCCAAGTATAAAAGGGTGGAGAACTTTTAATGGGTGTTTATAGATTGGAAGCACTGACCCCCTTTTAAATGAAAGAGGCCTAAGAAGAAATAGTAAGTGTTAAGGATAACCATGAAATTCATTTAACCCCCCAAGCAGAAGATCTGTTATCAAAGAATTTGCAGGATTCTACACCTTCCAACTTAAGGTTCTCAGGTTAAGTACTTAGCAAAAGTACTTTAAAAAGAAATATCTTATTAGAAGTGTTTTGGTTATAATTTCTTAGCTGCTTGAAGGTCAAAACACAAGCCAGCAGGAAGACCAACAGTAAGGTATGTGATATAAAAACAAATATTTCCATAAAATCTTTGCCCTAGCAAAAAGAGAAATTCTTAGTAGGTTCAAGGTGGGAATTTAGGGAATAGTATTTTTTTACAGGAAATACTGGTTAGGCGTTTTATATAGGGGGTTCTGCATTTGTGAAGGGATAATTTGCTCTAAAATATGTGGGCAACCAGCCTAAATTCTCTAATTGAGTAGTTTGCTCATAACCCGAGGCCATTAGGTGAATGTAAACTGTTACAGGCTTAGTAAGAAAATAGTCCCATTAGGATTTTTTCTATTTGTATGTGGTTGCGGGTTAAAGTAACTGTTTCCAAAATCATGGATTAATGAAAAGCTCTTTTTTTCTGAGTTTGCAAATACCAGCTTTGAAATGCTCAAACTTAAATTAAGCCAAGGATTCTTTTTTTTTTTTAACAGTTAAAAAAAGTTTTACAAGATCAAGTCTCAACTATAAGTTCCATTGTAAGTTATCTAAAAATAAAAATTAGAGATATTTAATTGAATGGTTGTTAATAATAAAGGAAAAACAGTCATATTTTCTTTGAATCTGTCATTCATGTATTTTGCTCATGTCCTAAAATGTCCAGTAATGGCAAATGCCAAAGACTTTGATGCACAGAAAATGAGTGTAACTTCTAGAAAATAAAAACTCATGCAGAGATTCAAGAAATGTTGTGTCCATGTATTTCATTCGGTAATGCTCAGATGCCACACGTGCTGCATGTATGCTCGTATATCTGTAAAGGAGAAGACAACTTTATATGCTGCTGCTTGAACTAAATTCTGAACTTCTCTTTCATAATGGATCTCTTCAGTTAAACAGCCTACCTCCTTTCCTGTTTCCCAATTCCTGTTAACTCATCATGTTGTTCTTTTTACTAAGTATGGTATACTTGTATAGCCCAGAGCAGGACAAGGGAGGAAAACAAAATAGACTGTGTAATATTTCTTAAAATCAGTAGTAACTGTACGTGCAAAAGAAATTCAGTCAAGGGAGGGAAAATCTGACCAAATATGTCAGGTAAATTTAATAGACATACTCAAAATTAAAGTAATTCATGTGTCTTTTTCGTGTCTCTATTACTCCTCTGAAATTGGCTCCAGTACTGGTAAGGTTATGGATGCTAGTATTACATCAAATCTTATTTTAAAAATTGAATTACACAAAAACATTTTTTAGCGACTTAATTTTCTAAATATACACTTAGAACTGAACACGAATCTCTCACTCACCTGAGAGTGCTAGGTGTTTTCTTCAGCTGTTTAACTTTTTACTCTGTGAGGTTTTCTTTTTTCATTTTAAAATGTCTCAAAACATTGTAAGATTACAGAAATACCCTAAGTATATATTTATACAACAATTCAGCTGAAAAAAAAAATCAGAGTAATATGTGAGAAACTCCTTAAAAAGAGAACTTTTTTTAAAAAATGTTGAAGCAGAATTGTTCTGAAATGACTTACAAGAACTGGAGAGAGAAACTCATATATACATTGGAGTACATGAAGAGAGAAGGGATTTTCAAAGAGGCTTGCTCTACAATGAAAGTATGTCTAAATTCTACACCTTGAAAGAAGGTAGAACAGATTTCCAGAACAGCCTGATAATGTTTAATAGCTTTTTAAAAACTTTCTAAAAGATAATCATAAAGATAATCTATTCACTATCTTCTTTCAGTTGAGATTGAAGATGGTATTCCTGAATAGTGAATTTTGGAAGAATTGAAGGATGAGATTTGCTAAAAGAACTGATGATAAAGGAAATATAAATTGATTCTGGTAGAAACCAAATGGAGAAAAAGTATTTGTCATCAAAATTGTTCCCTTAATTCCTTATTTTCAAAACTATTAAATAATACTATAAAGAGGAAAAGTAGAGATTCATTAGATTCTTTCACATACCACCTTACCAATATTTGTAATATCAGATATAACTAGGAATTGTATGACAAGCAAAATGAAAATGGATATTTCTATAGAGAATAATTATGCTTGAAATGACCAAAGACACAATAAAATTATAATGATAAAAGTTTTTAAATCCATTCATCTAAACATACTATTAGAAGCTCTCTGCACATAATGAGGCTTCAAAAGGATCCTAGATGGTTTCTCAGAAGGGATACAGGTGAAACTTTAAAAAAATAAAGGTCCCATCCCTCTTATATTCCATCTTGCATGTACAGTAACTTTAATACATTTTTTTAGATGAATGAGAAAGAAGAAAAGCAAACTGGTCATGATACAATATCTATCTTGTGAAAATATTACAAGTCTAAATATTTGTTCTTACTAAAATATGAGTTAAAATAGGTTTTCCTGGTAGGTAACTGTTGAAGTGAGGTGAAAGTGTTTCACTATAGCATTCTGTTTTGCATATGTTTAAAATTTTCCATAATAAAAAGTTTAAAAGATAAAAAAACAGATTCCTCAAGATTTGGAGAGTAGATAAATTGGCATTTGCAAAGTTCCTTTCTATTTAGGAATAAAAACTTGGAGATTCATTGCAGAATTTCTTCTCTGGGAAGGATTTACTGAGGGAAGGGATACTAAAGTGGCATCTGCTCTGTCTAGTGATAATAAAATAGGAAGGTAGAATGAGGCAGAAAGGGAAGCCAGAAGGGAGGGGCAGGATAGCAGTTTTAAGCCTGGTGGCTATTTTAATAGTACAAGACTTTGTTCTTCTGATGCTTCACCACCTCATTAACCTGTGTGTCATTCTGAAGTATTTTGCCATGCTCTGATGATTAGAGACTCGCTCACTAACAACACATTTTAAATGCAAGTTCTTCCCTGGAGTCATGGTGAATTAATTTTCAATTAGTTTTCATTAATGAACTTCATTTTTATGGTCCTAATTGCTATCCCAGCTTCAGGAAACTCAGCAAGTACTTTGGTGGGGTATGGGGTGGGAGGCTACTCTAAGAGCCAAGAATATTCTGGGCCCTTTTCGGAAGACTATACTTCAGTCATCCTCCAAAACAGAAAACTACATCTAAATTATAAATCAAACACCCACCAATAGAACCCATGCATCTTTTCTGTGGTCTTGAGAAGTATGTTATTGCTAGCTTCATCTGGAATTTATCTTGCATCCCAAAACCAAGATCAGGGAGGGAAACAGTGAGATTTAAACAGAGAAAAAGAGCTACTGGAAGTTCTAGAGAGATTGTTTAAGGTAAGGAATCATTTTCTCTTCCAGGAAAAAAAGGAGACCAAGGATGTTTATGATGATCTTATTATCATAATTATGTCCATATTTTCAATGAGCAAGTAAAATTCCTGCAACCAGGTTACTTCGTCTTCTTTCTTCAGTGAAAAAAATGAATACCAACCTATTCAGAATCTTCTTTCCTCTATAGAGAAATTCATCACCACTTCCTTTTGTAAGCTTCACTGTTAAAATCAGAGTAGGCTATATCTGTACTTTAGGAAATATTGAGTAACCATTAAATATTGTTTACAATAATTCCCTTCAGTTGTTAATATTTTTTAAATCTGTCTGCCATGTGGAAATTCTATCCTGAATTGTTTCTATCTAGTACTAATGCCAAATTTCTTCCTACTTGGAAAATTTTTTTTTAAAAATTATGTTTTAGAGATGGGGATCTCACTATATTGCCTAGGCTGACCTTGAACTCCTCAGCTTAAGCAATGCTCTGGCCTCAGCCTCTTGAGTAGCTGGGACTACAGGCATGCACCACCACACTTGCCTTACTTGGATAATTTTCAGTCATTGTAAATTAATATTAGAAGATGTTTTACAAGCATAATGCATATAAATAATAAAAGAATAAGAGATACATAAGCTTGTACCTGATAGAGTTCTGCTCCCAGTTCTACGATTTAGGCAAGTCACCCACTCTTTCTTTTCTTTTAGACAGGGTCTCGTCCTGTTGTCCAGGCTGGAGTGTAGTGGCACAATCTCGGCTCACTGCAACCTCAACCTCCCAGGCTCAAGTAATCCTCTCACCTTGGTCTCCCAAGTAGCTGGGACTACAGAGGCAAGCTACCATGCTTGGCTAATTTTTGTACTTTTAGTAGAGACGGGGTTTTGTCATGTTGGTCAGGCTGGTCTCTAACTCCTGGGTTCAAGTGATCCACCCGCCTCGGCCTCCCAAAGTGCTGGAATTACAGGCGTGAGCCACCGCACCAGGCCTCACTCACTCTTTCAATGACTTAGTTTCCTCTCAAGTAAAAAAGTTTAGCCCGGATTTTTCAGAGTCAAATAATGATTCAAAAATAGTTTGTAAATAATCACAAATAAGTCTAATACGTACAAACAAACTGCATAGTAAAATCAGTGTTCTTGGGTTGCTAATGAAGGACTAATAGCCCGAGTAACACACCCACAAACCAATACTCTAACAACTCAGGAAGCCACTGTGATGCTCTGTGCCACAGGACGAAGACGATAAGATGTCTGTACTCTTCATTTCCACTCTAAAAATGAATCTGATGCTCATGAAATACTTATTACCCACAGCCTGAGACTTTATATTTACAAAATTTAATAAATATTTTTATTTCTTATTATTTTATTCATGAAACACTGAGTTTGTTGATAGCTTAATTATTTTGTGTTTTTTTTTTTCTCTCTTGAGGAGGGACACATTTTACAGCACATCATGGTTTTAGAATTTAAAAAGTATTTTATCTTGTTACTTTGACTTAAAAATATGTTATTTTTTAATTAGTTGTGTTAATTCTTCTCTTTGCACAGGAATGATTATTTCAATATTCTTTCAGTTAACATTAATAGAGTGCTGATTTCCTCATAATACTGAAATCTTCAGGATCATATTTGAACAAAACGAAACTTGAAGATGGCGTCCTGCTCTGGAAGGACTATAAAACAGTTGAGATGACAAAAAGGAATACATGAAACTACACAGCAGTGACAAAGCAACAGATGAATAAGTAGAAAATAAAGCAGCAGAAAATGTAAATGGAAGTGTCCAGGGCATGTAGAATAGAGCAAATTATGATGGCCATAAACCTTAGCTAGTGTTTTACTGTCTTCATTTACTTCCTCCAGCGGAAGCAGTTTCTCTACATTGCTGATCACTTTATTGTGAAAACAAACTCAGATTTTAATTCTTCTCAAATGAGAAGTATCTTATAGACAGAAGCATTTCCTGGCATTCCATTCCCCCCGTCCCCACAGAAAAACATAAAGATGAAATTGGGGGCCTGGCCCAGTGGCTCACAACTGTAATCCCAGCACTTCGGGAGGCCAGGTTGGCGGATCACTTGAGGTCAAGAGTTCCAGGTGAGCCTGGGCAACATAGCACAAACCCTGTCTCCACTAAAAATACAAAAATTACCCGGGCGTGGTGTCGCACACCTGTAATCCCAGCTAATCCAGAGGCTGAGGCAGGAGAATCGCTTGAACCTGAGAGGTGGAGATTGCAGTGAGCCAAGATTGCACCACTGCACTCCAGCCTGGGTGACAGAGTGAGACCCTGTCTCCAAACAAACAAAAAAAAAGATATAAAGACAATGGCTCTCACAAAATGCAGCAAGAAACTACAAATGAGACACACTTTATCATGTAAGTCATTTTTACAGATCTGGAATATCACTATATAGTTTAGGTACAGATTACAGTCCAATCTATAAAAATAGAAAAAGAACTATAGATAATAAAACTATAAAAATATAAAAAGAGGCCAGGTGCAGTGGCTCATGCCTGTAATCCCAGCACTTTGGGAGGCTGAGGCAGGTGGGTCACCTGAGGTCAGGAGTTCAAGACCAGCCTGATCAACATAGTGAAACCCCATCTCAACTAAAAATATAAAAATTAGCCAGGCGTGGTGGCAGATGCCTGTAATCCTAGCTACTCAGGAGGCTGAGGCAGGAGAATTGCTTGAACCCGGGAGGCAGAGGCTGCAGTGAGCCAAGATCACGCCACTGCACTCCAGCCTAGGTGACAGTAGGACTCCATCTCAAAAAGTAAATAAATAAATAAATAAATAAATAAATAAATAAATAAATAAAAATAAAAACTATAGATAATAAAACTTAATAATGAGCAGGAACAACACTAACCTCCAGAAGTGATCTATTAGGTAATGCTATGAATTAAGGGTGATATGTTAAAGCCTTTAGAGGTGCTTAATTTGTAATAAATTATTGTTTTGTTTTGTTTTGTTTTTTTGAGACAGAGTCTGGCTCTGTCGCCCAGGCTGGAGTGCAGTGGCGTGATCTCCACTCACTGCAAGCTCCGCCTCTTGGGTTCATGCCATTCTCCTGCCTCAGCCTCCCGTGTAGCTGGGACTACAGGCGCCCACCACCACGCCCAGCTAATTTTTGTATTTTTAGTAGAGATGAGGTTTCACCGTGTTAGCCAGGGTGGGATCTCCTGACCTCGTGATCCGCCCATCTCGGCCTCCCAAAGTGCTGGGATTACAGGCATGAGCCACCGTGCCCGGCCTATTGTATTTTTAACAAAATATTGTCTGACTAATCAATTATAAAAGTAAGGTCTGCAGTCTGACAATGGCATGGTAAAAACAGGTCAAATTTTCGAGTCAGACAGACCTGAATCAATCCCACTTCTGACATTTATGAACAGGTCCTTGGGCAAGTTTCTTCACTTCTCTGAGTCTCAGTTTTCTTACCGGTAAAATACAAATAATATTAATACCTACATTATAAGGATTTTGTAAGGATCAAATGACATAACTCATGTAAAATGTTTTGCACATGGTAAGCATTAAATAAAAATAAACCATTGCTATGATATACTCGGCTAAACATTCAGACCCAAACAAGACTCTCTAAGGAGGATGAGGGAAGTTATCTTACAAAATCATCTCATCAGTGAAGTCAATAAAACATTTTCATTAAAAACCACTAATAAATTTGAAGACATAGCCAAATAAGAATTATGTGACTGCCATTACTAAGGCTGCCTGGCAGCCAGTTCAAAAAATTGAGATGTCACCAGTTTACAAATCTCAACTTCTGGCACAAAAATCAAGTAGCTAATATCATTCTGCCTTTATAATTCCACTGAAACACAGGATAATTGGTTCTATATTTTGTCTTAAACTATTCTGAGTTAAAATAAACAATAATATACATTTCCAGTGCTTTCTCATGAATAAAACATAAGTGGATATATGTGGTTTTATTAGGTTGGATGGGAAAATAAACTTCCCTGCAGCCATGCACCTGTTTTCTACACATTCCAATATGGGAAATGTCAACTTCTTTAAGAGGACCACTGTGAAACTGGCCCCTAAGTACATTTTCTTAAGTCCCACATAATAAGGATTTTTCTAACATGTTATGTGTTTTCCCAAAACATTAAAGAATGTGTTTCAGGATTCCCTAACCTTAATCATAATGTTCTTATAAGATGGGTGATTTGTTATATTTATAACAAATAGTCAAGTTATAGTAGCTGAAAGTCAAATAGCATTACCAGAAAAAGGCAATGAGAGAGAATTGGGTAATATTATAATTCTGACTCTTCAAGATACATTTTAAAATAAGGCATCTTACCGTATGTGGTAAAACTAACAGAATATTATTGCCCCCATTCTAGCTTAGTAAGATGTTAGTTATTTTGTTTTCTTTTTTGGAACAGTAATACGGGTACATAGTTTCAAAAATTGAAAAGTTTAAAAGGATGTATGCCCCTCACTGATCTTCCAAGTAAACTTGGTTTCTAACACTGAAGCACTATTCAGTCATGTATCTTATAAATGTAATCTCACATTGATTGACCTGATACCAAGACAGACAGATAGATACATGGATAGATACACAGAAACTTTTACTTCTGATTTAATGTATATAGTATTAGTTAATAACATATTAAATAAGTAAATTAACAAATATCACATTACCATGATTTTTAGTTCTGAAGAAAATATCTAACACAGGGGGTGTCTACTGTACTACAAAAGACCGTCAAGAGAAGTTCTGAAAATCATATCACTGAAAGTACCACATACATGGAGTCAAGAGGAGAACTGAAGCAAATACCTAAGCTCCTGTCTACCAGACCCAAATAACAGAATGTTTTGTAGTCACAGACAAGGATAATTTATGTTCCTATTGATAGTCCTAAGAACCTGCAAGCTGAAAGTGCCCTCTGAACCACAAAGCAGTCCAATTGTTTGATTTAGTCTTAAAGCCATCTTGTTACATTGTATTTCCTTGAAATTTTTGATCCAGATCTAAAAGTTTCTTATGTGTGACAATTTTTTCATTACCCAGAATGTCAAAGTAATCATAATATTTTATTATCCTTAATTATTTAGAAAGAGGGGTTTCCTTTAAGTATAAAACGGACTATGGGAAAATGAAAGACAATCTTTCCCCGTGTGGCTTTATAAGGAAGACTTCTGTTTGTCCTCATTGTTGAGTGAATTAGTATTAATATTGGCTTAATGTGGACTAAATAATTTTATCATTTTTTCAATTTTTCTAATAAACAAATTATATATAATCAAATATTTAGACATTTAATTGATTTTGATTCTATGAACATAGTATCTTAAATGCATATAAATGTATTTCAAATGATTAAAGGGTAGTTATTTAGATATTTCATACAAGGAAATACAAGTAATTATGCTAAGATATGATAAATGTATAATGAACATTTATGGTACTCAGTTTTCTGAGTTAACAATACTAATTTTACTAATTTCTTCAGAACTATTGCTCTCTATTTTTTACATTTACTTATTTAAATAAGTGATGTATACGATTTGAACAGCCACGTTAAAACCTCTCTCCCTAAATGTAATTTAGAACATAAATTATTACATAGAAAACTACTTTTAGAACTTCTAATTGATAGTTGTAAAAATATTTTAAGGATGCTTTGCTTTGAGTTTTAATAATATTTCAAGCATATTAAATTGTTCTATTATTTACTATTAATGTATTTATATTTTTATGCAACAACATTAGAATATTTTTGTTTTGACAGAAACCAAAGGAAGCAAAAAAAAAAAAATGCAGAGTTAAACCAAAAAGATACTGTGTCATTCACACTCAAACACCACAGGACATGTTAAGACAGACATTAAAATAGCATTCTATTGTGTTATTATGACACATGGTAAGTTTCCAAAATTAACAGAGATGGTATTTTACTGCCTGTTGGCATGCATCACAGTCTTAATATGGCTTTTTTAAGGGTAGGAGAAGAGTTAACAATTTCTTATGTGTTTTGATAAGTACTTCCCTTTTTTTTTTTTTGAGACAGGGTCTTGCTCTGTTGCCCAAGCTGGAGTGCAGTGGTGTGATCATGGCTCACTGCAGCCTCAGCCTCCCCAGACTCAGGTGATCCTCCCACCTCAGCCTCCTGAGTAGCTGGGACTGCAGGCATGCACTATCACAGTTGACTGATTTTTTTTTTTTTTTTTTTTTTTTGGTAGAGATGGGGTCTCCTTATGTTGCCTAGGCTGGTCTCGAATTCCTGAGCTCAAGCAATTCTCCCACTTTGGCCTCCCAAAGTGCTGGGATTATAGGCATAAGCCACTATGCCAGGCCCTGACAAGTACTTATGAGAGTTTATTAGGCATTAATCACTTTTAGATATGTTGTTTGGGGTGGGAAAACACTCAGCAATCACATTTCCTCTGTCTATCCCAGCCACTTTCCAGGGTTGCTTCTCTGTTCTCCTCCTCTTGTCCCAACTGCATTTAAAAAGGATATTTGAAAAACAAATTGGTGAAGGTATAAACTTGTTCAGTTATGTTATCTGTTCATGCCTGACCTTATAGGTTGGGCACTCCCCTTGGCCTTTCACAAGTGCAGTAGCATCTCCAATTTTGTTCAAGATTCACAAGGTTAGCTCTGTCTCTGCATACCCTTGACACTCACAATGTAACTAGAGTCGCTCTCAGTTAGCTTCAGCTTTCTGAAATATTCAGTTTATGCCCTAAAATGTGCTCACTATATAAATCACATTTCAATATGATTCCAAAATATGGAATGTATTTCTAAACCATAAGGAAGAACGTAGAATCTCATCTCAAACTCCACACAACTAGGTCACTATGTGGCATTGAGTGTTTTCAAGATGAAATGAAGGTTTCAGAGTTATATGAACTCAGCCTCACTGCCCAGGCATACACTTTCCAAATATTAATTAGGATACCGTCTGTGGCTTCAATAAACTATACTGGGGCCTCCTCCTTCAAACCTCCAACCACTGCCATTTGAGTATGAAGCATCCATTGGCCATTTGTTTCACCAGGTGTTATTTCTCTTTAAGCATGTTATATTTAGATTTCTGAGTAAGATGACAGTAATAGTTCAATGCCCCTCATTTACCCCCACAGAGGTCAAAGGGCAGGACATATTTTGAAGTCAATTACTTTGTCTCTTTGGTTTAGAAGGACGTTAGTTATGCACTCTTCAAAACACGAAAGGTAAAGTAGTTTTCCTGCATCCAAAATTACCGACAGTGCATAGAAAGAGATTCCAGCCCCGCTGAGTTACTTTTTCACATGGTGTGACATGACAAAACACAGACACAAATTCACCGGGCAAAAGATAGCTGGAGTGCTGATAGTTGCCTTTAGCTGACTTTCTCTTCCTGGAGCCAGAGGGAGGACTTAGACATAGCATGCATAAGAAGACTGGCACTGGATTTAGGCAGTCTGGGTTCAAAATTCACACACTGCTGGCTGGTGACTTTGGGAATGTTAATTTAAGCTCAACTTTCTCCTCTATCAATTAGAGTTAATAACAGCATCTGCTTCATAAGGCTTAAATGAGATAATACATGCAAAGTGCCCAGTATGTGATTAGCACTTAGTAAATGTTGCTTATTATTATTTCATTCATTCATTCAACAAGCATTGAACACCTACTACAAAGCGTCTTATGGATGAAGAAACTGAGGCACAGAAATGTTGGACAGGCATCCAAAGTTACTATTAAGGTAGGACTGGAACACAGATGTCCTAATGTCAGTTTATCTCACTAGGGTAAGTTGGTTCTCTTAATGGGTTATTAAAAATTCACCTTAGGTTTGAGAAACAGTCAGAAACTTCAGTTTTCAGAAACAGCCAGTTTTTTGCTTTGGTTTTGTGAAGGGGGTAATGGTTTCAAACATATCTGCAATGAGAAACATATTTTTGCAAACATATCTTCCATGAGCAAAGCAAAATAAGACTGAGATGTAAATGTGACTCACCAAAAGAAAGGCCAGCAAATCCTTAAGTCACCCAAAAATTCATCTCACTGCTTTACCTGTGTCTTGCTTAATCTGAAAAAAAAATGTCTTGTTGTCAAGTAGGGCCCAAGACTTTTATTTCTTTAATTGTATATATTGTCTTTATGTCTTCATATAATAGGATTTATATAATTTTCAATCAATACTAAGGACAAAAAAATGGGTGAGGATCAGGAGGAGAAAGGGTCCCTGTGGATTGATTATTTTCTCTAATGAGTGACTATACCCAAAGACTGACTAACAGAGAAGCTATATTAAACACATTAGCCCACATTTACCATGCCAAAGCTGATAATGGATTCCCTATGGAACAAATATCATATCACTCCAATCTTTATACATCACTACTACTGAATTGAAAATTTCAGTCTCTGTAAACACAAAATAATATAAGAACACATAAAAGACTATAAGATGATGTCAAACTAAATATAAATTTCTTCACTTTTTTTTTTTTTTTTTTTTTTAAAGACAGGGTCTCACTCTCTTGCCCAGGATGGAGTGCAGTGGTGCGATCTTGGCTCACTGTAACCAACACCTCCCAGGTTCAAGCGATTTGCCTGCCTGAGTCCTCCAAGTTGCTGGAATTACAGGCATGTGCTACCACACCTGGCTAATTTTGTATTTTTAGTACAGATGGAGTTTCACCATGTTGGCCATGCTGGTCCTGAACTCCTGACCTCAGGTGATAAAGGTGGCCTACCAAAGTGCTGGGATTATGGGTATGAGCCACTGTGCCCGGCCTTCTTCACATATTTCAATTGAAATCTAAACATATGATAATATGGTTGTTTCTGCACAATAGCACAAAAATATGCTTTTATGAAAAAGTGACAAAATCAGTAATTAGTGGTCACAAAAACACTTCATTGTTTATTCACAACCAATCAAAAAATGAGACTTTTTTCCACTGAAAGAATACAAAGTAATTACAGTACAGATATTCAAATAATTTGATGAAATTTAATTGATGCTCTATACGTGGAATTACCAAACATCTTTGACCAGAATGCTAAGATTTGGTGGGAGGGAGTAAATCTACATTTGATGATGTAAATATTTCAGAATGTTGAAACTTGATTTTTCCTAGACTCCTCTATTTGAAAACTACCAAAAATTAATATGAAAATAAAATTTAAAACAGCAGGAGTCAAAATGCATATTTTGAATGACAGCAGTTCCACTGGCTTATAATCATTTCTTTAGCCCAGATAAAAACCTCTTTATAGCCTTAGTTCCGAGATTGTACATTTCTGATGCAGTTTATTATAAGAAAAGTAAAACAGTCCTGACTATGTAAGTGCATTTAAGATTTGCACTGCTAAGAAACATAACCTTGATAACAAAAGAGAGTGGGAATGAATATTATTACAAATCACAAGATTTTTGAATGCAGAACTGGCATTTGACAGTGTCACTAACAATAACTGAGTTTTTTAATCTATGTAATTCCTGGAGTATCTTTCTGTTGTGCATAATATTTAGTTTTTGGTCACATTGCAATATAGCTTTGTGCTTAGTATTCACTTTTATATTCTTCCTCTCCGGTACCATGCCAGTTTTGAAGCTGATCAAATAAGATTTTTCATCATTGAAGAGAAGACACTAATTTTTTCATTCATTTCACACACAAAATTTTTTTCTTTTTTGAAGAAAAAAGTCTCACTGGGCAGCAGCCCGGGGGGAGTACAATGGTGCAATCACGGCTCATTGCAGCCTCAACCTTCCTAGACTCAGGTGATCCTCCCACCCCTCCCTCACAAGTACCTGGGACCACAGGCATGCACCACCACCCCTGGCTAATTTTTTTTTTTTTTTTTTTTTTTGGAAAGACTGAGTTTCACCATTTTGCCCAGGCTGGTCTTGAACTCCTGGGCTCAATCAATGCACCCACCTAGACCTCCCAAAGTACTGGAATTACAGGCATGAGCACCGCACCCAGCCCATTTTTATAGAGTGTCTTTTATGTACCAGTTAGGGATCTGTGCTGAGAAAAAGTCATGGTCCCTGCTTTCATGTAGCTTAAAGTCTAGTGAAGGAACCAGACTTTTAACAAATAATCACACAAATAAGTGTATACAGTAGTCCTCTTGATCCCTGGTTTCACTTTCTTTTCCACAGTTTCTGTTACCCATGGTAAGACGTGGTCTGAAAACAGATGAGTACAGGATAATAAAATATTTTCAGAGAAAGAGAAAAGAAAGATTCATATAACTTTTATTACAGTATATGGTTATAATTGCTTTATTTTATTGTTAATTATTGTTAATCTCTTCCTGTGCCTAATTTATAAGTTAAACTTTATCACAGGTATGCACGTATAGGAAAAAACAGTACATATAGGGTTCAGTACTATCTCCTGGTTCAGGCATCCACTGAGGGTCTTGGAAAACATCTCCCTGGAATAAGGGAAAACTACCGTAGTTTAAAGGCAGTAAGTATTATGAAGGAAGACTATAGCGTGCCAAGAGCTAGAACAGGAAGATTCTGACTCAGTTTGGGAGATCAGGGAAATCCATTCTGCATATCTGATCTCTAAGGTGAAAACTAAAGAAAGAATGAGTTGACTAGGCACGCAAGTGGATCAACAGAGTAGACTGGGATTGCTTCCCTCCCTATCCCTCACCATAGACTTTCCTTACATAGGTAGGTTTGACTTGGTATAGATCTGCCCTCATTCAAGCATTGGGCCCTGACTGGTCCAATCTAATCTCCTTGCCATGGTGATTGGTTCAAAGATGAACTGGCCAGAGCCAATCAGCACATGACAGTCTTCACAAGTCACAGTAGTTGGTTTTTGGGGGGAAGAAGGGGAGTGTGACCCAAATTTGGATAATCAAACTGAGACTCAGGACTTTTGTCTGAAGATGGAGGAAAAGTTGCCTCCCCTTCTTGAATGTGAGCTAGGACATGCAGCCCAGGAGCCAGCAGCAGCTATCTCTCTATCCGAAGAAAGGCCAGCTTGAAAATAAAGCCAGCAGGGAGGGCAGAATCAGGATCACCACAGTGAACCAGAATCCTGATGGCATTATGAACAGAAGCCTGAACCATCCGTGATCTTTCCAGCTTGCTTTTCTGTTAATAGCAACCAAAGTATTTTAACTGTTACTGGCAAAGGGGATTCTAGGCAGAGGAAATGCTATGTGAAACATTATGGGTTATGTGAAAACCCCAGACAGGAAAGAATATAACACAATGTTGGATACCACTCACTTATCCTCCATATGAATTCACTCCTTTGATCCCCTAAGAATACTGTGCTCCGTGTTGGTCTCTCTGCCTCTGGTATTTTTTTTCTACCTCCAACCTGCCTATCAAATCCTACTCATCCTTCAAAATCCTATTTAAGTACTTCCTCCTTTTCTACAAGCCCTTCCCCAAATAGCCTTTACCCTATAAGATGCCCACTTCTCCTTACTGACTCTAGCCAGTTTTTTTCCAATTTCAATTTCAGCATCGGCTGTATGCTGACTCAACATGCCCCCTACCTGTTCTCCAATGCACTTCCGCACTCCCACGCCTTTGCCTAGCACATTTTCTCAGCCTGGAATGAACTTCCTTCTAGGGCATCTATTGACATACCCTTCAAACATCTATAATGCCACATCTCCTAGAAAGCCTTCGCTAAACCCCCAGTAGGATGTGAACATTATCTATTTCTTCACTAGATTTTTCCTTTATTGAGGACAGGAACCATTTTTAATTCAACTTGAGTTCCCACAGCATTACTACAACAGAGTAAACATTAGAGACAAATGTTTACTGAACAAATAAATGGTTTAATTGTTAGATGAATAAACAGATTCCTCTAAATAGATAGGTGAACAGATAGCTATACATAGATATATAGATATGTATATACAAATTCAGTATCCCTCATCTAAAATACTTGGGACCAGAAATGTTTTGGATTTCAATTTTTGTGGGGGTTTTGGCATATTTGCATATACATAAAGAGGTATCTTGGGGATGGGACCCAAGTCTAAACACAAAATGTATTTATGTTTCATATGAACCCTGTACACATAGCCTAAAGGTAATTTTATTTTTCCCTTGAGGACCTGGAATAAATTGTGTGTTGTGTGCCTGTGTTTTGACTGCAACCCCTCAGATAAGGTCAGATGTAGAATTTTCCTCTTGTGGTGTCATGTTGGTGCTCACAAAGTTTCAGGTTTTGGAGCATTTTGGATTTCAGATTTTCAAATTAGGAACGCTCAACTTGCATGTAGTTAAGTTATATGGAAAAGGATCCATGTGTACTTTTTAAAATCTGTAGTAAATAGCAGCATACATGAGTATGTTGTAGGAACTAAATATAAGTATATATTGAATGAAAAAATACTTATGAGATGCTAGAATTTATAATAATCAGAAGAATGAGGACTTAAGCAAATGTGTTTGATGTTTTTCTGGTTTTTTCTTTTAACTTGGAAGCTATAGATTGTCATTCAGCAACTTTTTATTTAATGCCTAAGGCACTCATTGCTTGTGACACCAGTCATCAGAGCCATTACTAAAGTCACTGATGTACAAGAATATACAGCTAATAGAAACCAGAAATGTTGTTCACGTGGTTAAGCCCTAAATATTGATGAATTGCACTTGAGAGCAAATAGCTTCAGCTATAAATATGGGACTGAAAGAACCAAAAACCAATGTTTACTTCCTTCTATGAAATGCTTTTTTGAAATGGCAAATAGACTTTTGTAATGAGAATATCTTTCAGTGAATCAAACTGGAAACCTAACTACTTTATCGTTTTTCTTTAGAGTTGGCAGCTTCAGCTTTTTAGGTTACATTAAGATTTTTGGTGCCATTCATACAATGTTAGTGGGAATATACTTGGTAAAGACTTTTGGAAGGACAATTTGATATTATCTATCAAAATGTAAAATATATATAACCCATTAAGTCCACTTCTAGTAACCCATCCAGAATAAAAACTCACACTACAGCACAAGGAAATATGTACAAAAAATGTTTGGTACAATATTATTATTGGTTGAAGACAACCTAAATAGCCATTAGTATGGGAATGGTTATATAAGCTGAAGTATTTTGAGACTGTACAATACTATACCTCTGCTAAAAAGAATGAAGTGGATCTGTATGTATTGGCATGAAAGAATGTCAATAATAAATTCTTGCAGAAGCTGCGTGGTGAGTACTTACTTTTCTCTCTACTTTTTTGAAAGTTTGAAAATTTCTATAATAAAAAAATTTTTTAAATATCATCTAGAGCTCCGCTTCTATTTAGGATCTAGAAAGTTTCAAGATAACATCGCTCCCATCCTAACAAGAAAAAAATGGATAATTTACAAAATCATAATTTTTCTTTAACCCATTAGAGACCCTGAGGATAAAGGCAACTGTATGAACTAAATTCCAAAGACTGACAAACTTCTTTGAGGAAAAAAAGGAACACTTAAATTTTTACCTTTGTCACAGCACAGAAGGAAGAGGTAACTACCATTTAAGGTAGATTAGAAAAAAAGGAGCAACATTTTTAACAAATTCCTAAAGACTAGATGTGGGCTAGTGTATCAATTTAGAATAAATGGGAACCCTGGGCCTCTACAAGGAACTTTGCATTTATTCCCAAGCTCTTATGCACCCAGTGACCACAAAATAGATTGGGAGGAAAAGTTGGAGATAGGGCAGAGCCCCCTTGGAGACTCAGTCATACAGGTAAGACCAGCTGCAGGGGGGTGTGGTATGAAACAGAGTCCACCTCCCCAGAACCTTCTCTCTTAACAATATAAAAGCTGTCAGCAGCTTAAGGGGAGGAGAGCAGTAGCAGAGCTTGTCATACCAAGAATCCAGGCAAAGATCCACTGCTTCTGGCCAGGTGTCATAGTTCATGCCTGTAATCTCAGTACTTTGGGAGGCCAAGGTTGCAGATTGCTTGATCCCAGGGTTTCAAGACCAGCCTGGGCAATATGGCAAAACCGTGTATCTATAAAAAATATAAAAATCAGCCAGGCATGGAGGTACATGCCTGTAGCCCCAGCTACTCAGGAGGCTGAGGTGGGAGTATCACCTGAGCCCGGGGAGGTAAAGGCTTCATTGAGCTGTAAGCATGCCACTGCACTCCAGCCTGGTGGACAGAGTGACACCCTGTCTCAAAGAAGAAAAGAAAAGAAAAATCAACTACTTCCAGGGAAAGAATAGAAACAAAAGCCCCTTGGCCCTGGGAGAGGTATAAAAACCTCTTGGGCCTGGGATATTGCAGTAATACAAAGCAAGGGTCTGCTCCAAATAGGGAGAAGCTGGAAACTCTCCCCTGCCCAAGACTCAGCACAGATGTCTGACTTCTTTGAGAGGGGCATCCATCAGGAGGAATACTGAAGAGGCTCCATCCCTCAGGCCCAGGCACTCAGGCCCTGCTGAAGACTGCAGATGGATCAGGAAAACCAAGATCTCCCTGGTCCTACAATGAACCTAGCACTAAATTGGTGTAAATGGCTGTCTACTAGCAGGGGAGGGACAAGAGCACAGAGGGAGCCCTCCCCTCCGTGGTACAGATATTCAGGAACAGTTGACAACTGAAAGTGAACCACAAACATGAGCATCTCTCCAGCACCCCAGGCCTAACATCAAACACAAGGAAATAGCCATCCCCTGCCAGAGGCATTTGAATCTGTTGTGCACTGAAGACAGAGATAGCAGCAACATGGCAAAACCAGCTCAATGGCTGACTTAATTGACTAATTCTACCACACTAACATGCTGACAAAAAGAAGAAGTGTGCTTATCGCTGGACTTACATACTCTTTGCCTCAGTCTCTACTGTTCTACACATATCTGCCATTAAATCAAAAATTAAATGATATGGTTTGGCTCTGTGTCCCCAACCAAATCTCATCTTGTAGCTCCCATAATTCCCGTGTGTTGTGGGAGGGACCAGGTAGGAGATAATTGAATCATGGGGGTGGGTCTTTCCCAGGCTGTTCTTGTGATAGTGAATAAGTCTCACAAGATCTGATGGTTTTAAAAAAGAGAGTTTCACTGCACAAGCTCTCTTCTCTTGTCTGCTGCCACGTGAGGTGTGCCTTTCACCTTCTGCCATATTGTGAGGTCTCCCCAGCTACCTGAAACCGTAAGTCCATTAAACCCCTTTCTTTGGTAAATTGCCTAGTCTCGGGTATGTGTTTAGCAGCAGCATGAAAACAGACCAATACATTAAACAACAAAGAAAGCAAGAAAAAAGACATATTGTCAAGTGATAAAGCAATAATTAATTAAAATCTAAATTCAGAGATGACTCAGGTGTTGGAATTACTAGGCTGGTACTTTAAAATAACTATGTATAATATTTTATTTTTTTGAGACAGAGTCTGGCTGTGTCACCCAGGCTGGAGTGCACTGGAGCGATCTTGGCTCACTGCAGCCTCCACCTCCTGGGTTCAAGCAATTCTCCTGCCTTGGCCTCCCTGAGTAGCTGGGACTACAGACATGCACCACCATGCCTGGATAATTTTTTTGTATTTTTAATAGAGACAGGGTTTTACCCAGCAGCTTGGACCAGGAGCTCCTGGTCTCAGGAGCTTGAGACCAGCCTGGCCGACATGGTGAAACCCTGTCTCTACTAAAAAATACAAAAATTAGCCAGGTGTGGTGGCACGCATCTGTAATCCCCGCTGCTCAAGAGGCTGAGGCATGAGCATTTTTTGAATCCAGAAGGCAGAGGTTGCAGTGAGCCAAGACTGTGCCATTGCACTCCAGCCTGGGTGACAGAGTGAGACTCCATTTAAAAAATAATCATCATCATCATGAAAGAAAACAAGAAAACAAACCACACATCCAAAAAAACTCTAAGTGCCCCAAAGAGGAAAATAAATCAAATAAATATCAATGACATGAAAGTCAAACTACTGAAAAGGTAAGATAAAGAGAAAATTTTGAAGGCAGAGGAAAAAACAATGCAGACAGAAAAACAAAGACAACATATTTCTTACAATATACTTCTCATTGGAAACTACATAAGCCAAAACAATGAAGCAACATCTTAAAGTACTGAAAGAAAAAATACCGGTCATCCTAGAATTCTATACCCTGCAAAAGATCTTGCAAAACTGAAGATGAAATAATAGACTTTTGGGGGAAAAAAAAAAAAGGCTGAGAGGATTTTCCAACAGATCTGCACTAAAAGAAATGTTAAAAGAATTTCTATGGGCAGGAGTATGATATTAGATAGAGATCTGCATACATGAAGAAATAAAGAGCTCCAGAAATTATAAAAATAAAGCTAATTTTTAAAATTTTACTTTTTTTCTTTTGTTTTTTTGAGACAGCATCTCACCCTGTTGCCCAGGCTGGAGTGCAATGGCACAATCACAGTTTCCTGAGGCTTCAGCCTCTCAGCCTCAGATGATCCTCCCACCTCAGCCCCTCAAGTAGCTGGGACTACAGGCGTGTGCCACCACATGCAGCTAATTTTCATATGGATATGTATTTTTTGGTAGAGGTAAGGTTTCACCATGTTGCCCAGGCTGGTCTCAAACTCCTGGGCTCAAGCAATCCACCTGCCTCGGCCTCCAAAAGTGCTAGAATTACAGGTGTGAACCCCTGTGCCTGGCCTTAATTTACTTTTAATCACTTTAAAACATAATCAGCTGCCTGAGGGAAAAATAGCACTATCTGACTATCTGAAGAAAAAATAGTACTTTAAGGGTCAAAACATATGTAGAAATAAATTGTATGACAACAATAAGGCAAGATTGAGATAATCAATGTTTCAGAAGGATCCTTCTCAAACACTATTCTCCCATATATATGATTTCTTGGCTTATTGAAGCCTGCTTGTGTAGGAAAAAAACATGAGCGTTGATGTCTCCCCAGCCTTTAGCTGTGGGACCATGAGTAGAATGTTGAGCATCAGTTTCCCCATCTTTAAAATGAGAGGGAAGGGCCAGCCATGGTGGCTCACGCCTGTAATCCCAACACTTTGGGAGGCCGAGGCAGGTGGGTCACTTGAGGTCAGGAGATCGAGACCAGGCTGGCCAACATGGTGAGATGCCGTCTCTACTAAATATATAAAAAATTAGCTGAGCATGGTGGTGTACACCTCTAATCTCAGCTACTCGGGAGGCTGATTCAGAAGAAGAGCTTGAACCTAGGAGCTTGGTTGCAGTGAGTCGAGATTGCAACACTGCACTCCAGCCTGGGCAACTGAGCGAGACTGTGTCTCAAAAAAAAAAAAAAAAAAATATATATATATATATATATATATATATATATATATATATATGAGACAGAAGAAAACAGTAATACCTAGTGTGTGGCTCCCTGTGAGAAGCAAATGAGTTCACTATGAAAAACAATTGGCCCTGTGCTTGGTATATGACAGGCACACAATGCCGATGGTAGGAGTTGTCTCTCCTCACCACCATCACCACCACTCCCCTCACTGCACTATCCTCATTGCTGCGTAATTTGTTTATGGTTTTAGACTCTGTTTACAGATCTCGTTGATATACACCACTCTTAGAATAAGACATTTATTCAGCCAGAAACCATATTTTTTGTTCTTTTGCACCTGGGAAACCTGTAAACTGCTCTATTTCTCACCTTCTTACCTTCTGTGTCAATGTTCCTTAAGACATTTCTTCAGAACTCCTTTAGCTCCCATAATAACTGTGTGTTTGCTGATGCTATTATTCAATCCCATTATAATAATTGCCATTAAACTGAAGTTCTTTCTCTGTCCCAGTGAATAAATGACATATGGGAATATTTCTAGGTAACAAATCACTCTGTACTCATTTTTATAACATCCTAATGCTTAATCAAATTCATCATCTTTTTGTACAGTTTCAGAGCTGAAAGAGAAGTTAGAGGATATCTAGCCCATTCTCAAAGAAAAGCCACTCAGCCAGTTAATGGCAGAGCCAAGACTGAAACTCCCTTTCAGCCGGAACCACTCTTCCAGTAATTCACCAAAATGATGAACACAAAGGGAAAAAGGAGAGGCACCCGATATATGTTCTCTAGGCCTTTTAGAAAACATGGAGTTGTTCCTTTGGCCACGTATATGCAAATCTATAAGAAAGGTGATATCGTAGACATCAAGGGAATGGGTACTGTTCAAAAAGGAATGCCCCACAAGTGTTACCATGGCAAAACTGGAAGAGTCTACAATGTTACCCAGCATGCTGTTGGCATTGTTGTAAACAAAAAAGTTAAGGGCAAGATTCTTGCCAAGAGAATTAATGTGCGTATTGAGCATATAAAGCACTCTAAGAGCCGAGATAGCTTCCTGAAACGCGTGAAGGAAAATGATCAGAAAAAGAAAGAAGCCAAAGAGAAAGGTACCTGGGTTCAACTGAAGCGCCAGCCTGCTCCACCCAGAGAAACACACTTTGTGAGAACCAATGGGAAGGAGCCTGAGCTGCTGGAACCTATTCCCTATGACTTCATGGCATAATAGGTGTTAACAATAATAATAAAAGACCTCTGGGCTGAAAAAAAAAAAAAAAGAGATTGAAACTCAGGGTTCCTGCTTCAACCCATCATTATAAAGTGGACTGGCTAAGTGATTTTAAAAATCAAGTAATCATCTCTATATCATAGTTAGAGATCTTGAGCTAGACATGGTGGCATGCACCTGTAGTCCAGCTACTTGGGAGGCCAAGGTGAGAGTATCACTAGAGCTCAGTAGTTCAAGCCTGCAGTGGGCTATGACTGTGCTACTGCACTCCAGCCCAGGAGACAGAGCAAGACTCCATCTCTAAAAACAGAAAAAAGAAAAAGAAAGAAAAACATAACAAGGCCGAGCGCAGTGGCTCATGCCTGTAATCCCAGCACTTTGGGGGGCCGAGGTAGGTGGATCACATGAGTTCAGGAGTTCAAGACCAGCCTGACCAACATGGTGAAACCCTATCTCTACTAAAAATACAAAAAATTAGCCAGGCGTGGTGGTGGGCACCTGTAATCCCAGCTACTCAGAAGGCTGAGGCAGGAGAGTTGCTTGAACCCAGGAGGCGAAGATTGCAGTGAGCCAAGATTGCGCCATTGAACTCCAGCCTGGGCAACAAGAGGAAAACTCTGTCTCAAAAGAAAAGAAAAGAAAAGAAAGAGAGAGAGAGAGAAAAAGAGAAAGAAAGAAAGAAAGAAAGAAAGAAAGAAAGAAAGAAAGAAAGAAAGAAAGAAAGAAAGAAAGAAAGAAAGAAAGGAAGAGAAAGAAAGAAAGAGAAAGAAAGAGAGAAAGAAGAGAAAGAAGGAAGGAAGGAAGGAAGGAAGGAAGGAAGGAAGGAAGGAAGGAAGGAAGGAAGGAAGGATGGATGGAAGGAGAGAATTAAGGATCTCTTAAATGTGCAAAAATGCCATAGTGAAGACTTTTATAGATGAAAATACTTTAATACCACAGGAGAAAAGAAGCCTTATTAATTCAAAGTTGTAGCAGCATTAATTATTGTTGTCACTGCTATTCAAACAACTGAGTTTTTTTTTTCTTTACTTTTCTTTTTTTTGAGCCCAGTCTGGAGTGCAATGGCGTGATCTCAGCTCACCACAGCCTCCACCTCTTGGGTTCAAGCAATTCTCCTGCCTCAACCTCCCGAGTAGCTGGGATTACAGGCAAGTGCCACCACGCCTGGCTAATTTTGTATTTTTAGTAGAGACAGGGTTGCTTCATTTTGGTCAGGCTGGTCTCACACTTCCAACCTCAGGTGACCTGCCCACCTCAGCCTCCCAAAGTGCTGGGATTACAGGCGTGAGCCACCATGCCTGGCTCAATTGACTTTTTAAAGTTAATTTTAATATCATACTTTGGTAGACTAAAGATGGCCACAAATTTTCACTACCCTTTTCCTGGAATCTAGACTGATCTCAGTGACCTGCATGACTTATAGAACTGGGCAGAAGTGAGGTCCTGGGACTTTTTTTTGTTAGAGACGGGTCTTGCTATGTTGCCCAGGCTGGAGTGCAGTGGCTCTTCATGGATCTGATCATTGCCTCAAACTCCTGGGCTCAAGCAATCCTACTGCCTCAGCCTTCTGCGTATCTAGAACTATAGCCACGTGCCACACTGCACCCAACCTTGAGATCCTGGGACTTCTGTTAGCCATAAGAAGTCTTGCAGCTTCTATCCAGGTCTTTTGGAATCCTCTCTCTGAACACCCTGAACTGTCACAAAAGTCTGACACAACCTAACAACTACAAGGAAAAAACAAATGTAATGGCCCAGCGCATCAATAACTTCCCCAAAGAAGATATACAGATGGCCAGTAAACACATGAAAAGATGCTCAGCCTCAGTAATCAGTAGGAAAATGCAAATAAATACCACAATGAGCTGGGCGAGGTGGCTCACACCTGTAATCCCAGCACGTTGGGAAGCCAAGGAGGGCAGATTACTTGAGCCCAGGAGTTGGAGATCAGCCTGGGCAACATAGCAAAACTCTGTCTCTACAAAAAATACAAAAATCAGCCAGGACTGGTGGCACATGTGTGTAGTCCTAGCCACTTGGGGGGCTAAGGTGGGAGGATCACTTGAGCCTGAGAGGTCCAGGCTGCAGTGAGCCATGATCACACCACTGGCTTCCAGCCTGGGTGACAAAGTAAGACCCTGTGTCAAAAACAAAACAAAACAAAACAAAACACACCAAAACACAATGAGATACCACTTCATACCCATTATGATATTCTGACTGTAATAGAAAATTTAAAATATTGTCAAGGATAATTAGAAATTGAAACATTTGAAACATTTGTGCATTGCTGGTGGGACCATAAATTGGTTTAGCCAATATGGAAAAAACAGTTGGGTGGTTCCTCAAAAAGCTAAACATAGAATCATCATATAATCCAACAATTCCACTTCTAGGTATACACCCAAAGTAATTAAAAGCAGAGACTTAGCAGATGTTTGCATAACCATCTTCTTGGCAGCATTATTCACCACAACAAAAAGGTGGAAACTGCTCATCAAGTGTCCATCAGTGGACGAAAGGCTAAACAAAATATGGTACATATATAAAATGGAACATTGTTTATCCATAAAAAGGAATGAAATTCAGATATATGCTACAATAGGGATGAACCTTGAAGACATTATGCTAAGTCGAATCAACCAGACTCAAAAGGATGAATATTTAAAACTGCACTTATATAAAATACCTAGAATCCAGAATAGGCAAATTCATAGAGGCAGAAAGTAAATAGAGGTGATACGGTTTTGCTCTGTAACCCCACCCAAATCTTATCTCGAATTGCAGTCCCCATGTGTTGAGGGAGGGAGGTGATTGGATCATGGGGGCAGTTTCCCCCATGCTGTTCTCGGGGTAGTGAGTGAGTTCTCATGAGATCTGATGGTTTTGTCGTCTTTTCTTTTTTTTGAGACGGAGTTTCGCCCCTGTTGCCCAGGCTGGAATGCAATGGCGTGATCTTGGCTCGCCGCAACCTCCGCCTTCCTGGTTCAAGCCATTCTCCTTCCTCAGCCTCCCGAGTAGCTGGGATTGCAGCCATGAGCCATCACTCCCGGGTAATTTTGTATTTTTAGTAGAGAGAGTTTCTCCATTTTGGTCAGGCTGGTCTCCAACTCCCAACCTCAGGTGATCCGCCCACCTCGACCTCCCAAAGTGGTGAGATTACAGGCATGAGCCACTGCGCCCAGCAAGATCTGATGGTTTTACAAGTGTTTGACAGTTCCTCCTACACATGCTCTTCTCTCACCGGCTGCCATGTAAGATGTGCCTGCTTCTTCTTCCGCCATGATTGTAAGTTTCCTGAGGCCTCCCCAGCCGTGCAAAACTGTGAGCCAATCAAACCTCTTTTGTTTTTAAGTTACCCAGTCCCAGATAGTGTCTTTATATCAGTGTGAAAATGGACTAATACAATAGGTTACCAGGGGCTTAGGGGAAGGGAAATAGGAAGTTATTGCTTACTGGTTGTAGGTTTTCTGTGATTAAAAAGGTAAATTTTATGTAATGAATATTTTACCAAACAATAAATAAAAATACAAGAAAAAGTTGGCAAGTTATGTAATTTTTTTTTAAACAAGTCCTCATACTCTGAGACCAACATGCTGAAGAGGAAACATGTAGGTGCTCTGGTTGACAGTCCTAGCTGATCTTGACCTTCCAGCCATCTCTGCACAGGTGCCAGACATCTGAGCCCTGCCCTGTCTCTCAAAATCATGAGACATAATAAAATAGTTGTTGTTTTAAGCTGCTAGGTTTCAGGATAATCTGTCATACAGCAATAAATAACCAGAACATGCTCTCTCTACTTTCTGTAAATGGATTGACCTGGTGGCTCCTAAATATCTAGAAGAGTGGTATGGTTAAGAAGGAGTGCTCGGACAAACTTTGGAAAATTTTGAGAAATATTTGGATGGTGGGCAGCACCCGTCTGTCTTACCTAAGGCAGAGGCAACAACAAACTGGCTTAAACATTGTATCGTAGGTTGCTGGTAAACATACTTGACACACAAAAGCCAATTCAGTCATCAATTACAATGTTTACAAATGGCATTTTGTTTTTATTCAAAATGAAATTAATTTTACAAAGTCCCACAGGAAAAATGGAATGTTGTAAAAAGTAAGATTATTCCCTTCACTAAAATGACAAGGAAGAAAGTGATACTGTTTGCCTATCCCCCACCCCCAACACTATTTGGTGATATTTTAGAAGGAGAAGTATGATAGCTGCTTTCTAATCTTTTGTCCTAAAATTGGAAGACAAGCAGGCTCCAGGGTGCCTGTGAACTGGGGGCTACCCCAGTGGAGAGTACTGTTCATCTCAAGCCAAGATGAATAGCACCATAGAAAGTGTGTTAGAAGAGGTGTTAGGATGCCTCAGTTCTTTGTTCATTTCCACCCACCACCTAACGTGGGCAGAACACACAACCTCTCTGGAAGTCAGCTTCCCCATCCACAAAAAGGGAATAAAGCAGTTTTTCTACTTTGGTTACACACTGGAATCAGCAACCTAAGATACGATGCTTAAAATCTTGAAGCCCAGTTCTGCACACACAGAACAATTATGTCAGAATTTTGTAAAACAAGGGCCTCAGGATTTTTTTAAATTCCCCAATACCTTCCAATATAAAGTCAAAGTTGAGAACCACTGAAATGGAAGAATGAGGTACAGAAAAATATTTACAGTTCCCATTCAGCTCTAAAAATTATATAATCCAATACTCTCAAAAATTACACTTATTCAGTAAATATTTATCACATACTATGTTCCAGGCACTCTGTTTGAAACTAGAAATACCAAGAGAAGGTCAGTATTCTAGATGCGGGCAGTGGGATAGACCACATAGAAATACAGGCAGTATTCAGTCTCAATTCAAGGGAAGAAATGGAGTAGTCAGTTCTCCTGGGAGAAGGGAGGAAACAAAGAGGAGGTAAACTGAGTTAAGTCCTCAAGGATGATTTGGCACTCAGCAACAGTAAGGCTCTCCATCTTAGCGCCATCTTCTTGGAAACCTCTCCACTGTGAGAGACAAGAAGCGAATGCGCAGGCTGAAGTGCAAAAGAAGAAAGATGAGACAGAGGTCCAACTAAACTCCCAATTTGTGCACCCGTGGAGGTGCATTTCACAGGAACAGAAACATGGGACGCCAGAGGCTGGGGATGCTGGTACAAGTTGTTGGACTACATGCTACTCTTTAGAGATTGTCTCTCAACTGACCTAGAACTTCCATAGCCATCTGATCACCAAGACTGCCACTGAGAGAGAAGTTCTGAGAGTCTCACCTTGCTCACATCAAAACATTTCCTGTTTATCCTTTTTCCTGGATCTGTGACATTCTGGACTATTTCTGTGTTCAGTTGTGGCCAAGTGTAACAGGTATACAATAAATCACCTCTTCTGTTGTCTTAGGTGGAAAACAAAAACAAAACAAAAAACAATGGTAAGACAGAGGTAGTGGAGGGTAAAGGAATAACACTTCCTGTTAGCCAGTATCCTGGTGTCTAACATTTACACACGAAGTTGTTGATGTAGGCCAGGCATGGTGGTTTATGCCTGTAATCCCAGAACTTGGGGAGGCTGAGGCAAAAGGATCACTTGAGCCCAGGAGTTGGAGGCTACAGTGAGCTATGATTGAACCACTGCACTCTAGCCTGGGCAACATAGCAAGACCCTTTCTCTAAAAAAAAAAACTATATTAAATAAAAGACTGTTGTATTAGGTGGGAACGTCCTAATACATGTATTAAGTGGGAACCTCCATTTCTGTGACACCAGCAAACCTCTTTCCTAAAAGAGCTTAACTTGTGAAGAAATGGCACAAAGGCAGTGTGATAATGCAACTAATAATAACTTGACCTTTTTTTTGTTTAAGACAGTGTCTCACTCTGTTACCCAGGCTGGAGTGCAGTGGTGCAGTCTCAGCCTACTGCAATCTCTGTCTCCCAGGTTCAGGCAATTCTCCCACCTCAGTCTCCCAGGTAGCTGGGACTACTGGTGCTCACTACCACGCCCAGCTAATTTTTGTAATTTTTGTAGAGATTGGATTTTGCCATGTTGCCCAGGCTGGTCTTGAATTCCTGGGCTCAAGTAATCTGCCCGCCTTGGCCTCCCAAAATCCTGGGATTACAGACATGAGCCACTGTGCCCAGCCAACTCGATCATTTATAAGGATGCTACCATGAGTCTGCATTGTACTAAGCACATGATATTTGAGTTCAGTAATTTCTGATCACACAAATAAGCTGCCTTGAAATATTCAGGGAAAGTTATGTGGCAGACCTGTTGGACTTGTTCTATGTGGTCCTGGGTTAGAACTACGATCGATGAGCCATAGAAAGGCAGATTTCAACTCAACTAAGGGAATAGCTACCAAACTGGCTATACTGTGATGGACGGAATTACCTCTGGACAAAGTAAGTTTCCCACTTCTTTTTTTTTTTTTTTTTTTTTTTTTTTAATTTGAGACTGAGTTTCACTCTTGTTGCCCATGCTGGAGTGCAATGGCATAATCTCGGCTCACTGCAACCTCCACCTCCTGGATTCAAGTGAGTCTCCTGCCTCAGCCTCTTGAGTAGCTGGAATTACAGGAGCCTGCTGCCACGCCTGGCTAATTTTTTTGTATTTTTAGTAGAGACAGGGTTTCAGCATGTTGGCCAGGCTATTCTCAAACTCTTGACCTCAGGTGATCTGCCTGCCTCAGCCTCCCAAAGTGCTGGAATTACAGGCATGAGCCACCACGCCTGGCCAGTTTCCTTCTTAATACTTTACTATGTAAAAAACAATTTTGACCCCACACTGCTTAGAGACCAAGTGCAAGAGGCAAAGGCAAAATTTAAAGAATACCAATGGTTCAAGAGTTTGTTATTATTTTCACCCGCAGATATACCTCTATTTTTCCACAAGAATAGCAAGCAAAAGAGAAAACAGGGAGGCACTCAGAGGATAGGGATTCTCCAAAGGTGAAGTGCAAGCTTAAGCAGTTTAAATGTGTTGATTTCGATTGGCATATGAGCAGCAAGTAAGTAAGGTGTTGCTCAGAAAACTCTTAAGACTGACATGGCACTTGAGGCTGCTCTGATGGGGTATGTTTTATGCAAGTCTCACAGTCCCCTCTTCTGGCTGTAGAGCTAGACTGGTATTCAGACTGCTGGTTCCAGCTGGCAGGTTCTTGCCAGGGTGGGGTCTTGTCTCCAGCCATCCACCTGTGGAGTCTACCAATCCATTTGCTTTTTACTCTTAGCCCCTTGCTTTGACAGATGGCTTTAACTTCAAGTTACAAATAATTTTCTCTCTGGTTACTGTCTCAGTCTCCAACTTACACTTAACATCTTAGGTAATAGCTTGCAGTTTATCATCTTAAGCAACTTCACACAGTGTGTTTGTGTGTGCATCTGTATGGAAACACATATGTGTTCTAATACAAATAACCTCCTGCTTCCTCCTTTTCACACATGACATCCTGAACCCAAGAAAAGCAGAAAAGAGAAAGCCTCTGGTAAACTGAAGCCTCTCCTTATTCTGTCAGTATTACAGCATACTTGGAGAATTCCATAACCCTACAGCTTGTAGAAATGTTGAAGGACCTCCAAATGTTTGGTGGGTTGTTGCATTAGATTACTTGTAATTGTTATCCTAAATCTAAGAATCTGTGACTCTCTGACATTTAACCTGAATTGAAATCAGCCTTGAAATGGGACGCTTTCCCATCTCTGTCTTTCAGCTGCAAATTATAAATCATCCTGGATAGCCTACTGAGATCAGTGAGGAGGAGAGAATGGGAGGATCAGAACACAAATGAAGTCATTGATTACTTGGTTGCAGCCAAGATGCAAAAAGGAATAAGATGTGCTTCTCTGCTCAGAAAATTCGTAGTCCATTGGGAGAATGGGGCCATCCTGGATCATTTCAGAACAATGTAGAAAACAATGTGATTAAACAATATGTGTACATAGTTTCATAGAACCACAGACAAGGGTACCCCACCTATCTGGGGTGGGTGCAGAACACAGAATTTGAAAATTATCCAGAGGAAGCGATTACTAAGATGACTCTTAAAAACAGGACTGACACAGGCATAAAATTCTACTTTGGAACACAGATGTCAAGGCCGGTTGGGTGAGAGATGGGGTTGGGGCAGCCATCAAGAGCCAAACCACACGAGGATGCCTTGTTAAGGCATCCAGCCTTTACCTTGTTGGCAGGAGGAAGCATTGCTGAGGAGAATGACATGGTCAGGTATGCCTTTCAGATAACTCTCTGACATGGCCTTGTAGAAAATTGATTTGAGGAGACAAGACAGATGACAGGAGGGAATGAGCCATAGAAAGGCAGATTTCTTTGAAAGAAAGAAATCTTCTTCCAAAGAAGACTTCCATAGGGTATTGTTATAGTAATCCAGACAGGAGATGTTAAGGTCTGAACCTGGGTATTAGTAGCTAGGGAGGAGATAAAATTGAGAAATATTACATTATGTAGTTAGAGGGCACACCAAATGGTTGAGTTGGAAGTGTCAAAGAAAAGTGGATCAGAGTTGTCTTAGTTCAGCTGCTATAACAAATTTCCAAAGACTGGATGGCTTAAACAATAATTTATATCTCACAATTCTGGAGGCCAGGAAGTCCAAGGTCAAGGCTCCAGCAGATGTGGTCTCCTGTGAGGGCCTGCTTCCTGGTTTGCAGATTGTTTTGTGGCCATCTTCTCATTGTACCTTCACATAGTGGAGGGCAGACAGAGAGATCTCCTGCCTCCTCTTTTAAAAGGGTACTAATCCCATTATGAGGTCCCCACTGTCATGACCATGTCTAACCCTAATTGCCTATCAAAGGCCCTACCTTCAAACACCATTATATTGGGGGTTAGGATTTCAACATATCAGTTTGGAGAAGACACAGATATTTAGTGAATAACAAGGGACAGTTTTCATGTATGTACATAGGGTGTCACTTCCTCAGTAAGACCTTTCCTGACCACCCCACTAAAACTACAAATCATCCTTGACAGCATCCCCTACCCCTTCCCTTCCATCTTTCTCTAGCACTTATATAATTTCATTATTAGCTATTTGTCTCCACTACAATGTGTGAGATTCTTTATGGCACGAATTTTGTCTCTTTTGTTCACTGCTGCATCACAATACTTGCAGCAGTGCCTGGCACCTACTATGTGCTCAATAAGTATCTGCTGAGTGAATGAATGCATGATGGTGGCGCTGAGAAAAACTGAGGAAAAAAATGCAGGAAGAAGAGCAGGTTTAGAGAAAATGATGCTGGGTTCAGTTTTGCACTTTCTTTAGCACTTCAGGGAAAAATAAAGCTGTGCAGAGACTGAGAATGTTAGATATGACACAGGCCCTAGAGACCATTTGTTTTAGTCCATTTATGTTGCTATAAAGGAATACCTGAGGCTGGGTAATTTATAAAGAAAAGAGATTTCTTTGGCTCACAGTTCTGCAGGCTGTACAGGAAGCATGGCTCCAGCATCTGCTTCTGGTGAGGGTCTCAGGCTACTTTCATTCATGGCAGAAGGCAAAGGGAAGACGGTGTGTGCAGAGCTCACAAGGCAAGAGGAAGCAAGAGAGAAAGAGGGAGGGAAGGTGTCAGGCTCTTTTTAACAACCAGCTCTCATGGAAATGAATAGAGCAAGAACTGACTCATTCCCACCAGGACAGCACCAAGTAATTCATGAGAGATCCCCCGCTGACCAAAACACCTCCCTTTAGGTCTTACCTCCAACATTAGGGAACACATTTCAATATGAGATTTGGAGGGGTCAAATATCCAAACCATTGCACCGTTCTACACAGTTCCTCCATTTGGGAAAAAAAGAAATTGAGGTCCAGAAAACTGAAGTGTCATGCCCATGGCAAGGCAAACACAACTGAGCCTAGCATCCCAGCCTCCTGTTCCCAGCTTCAGTTTAGTGTTTATGCCTAGCATTTAGTAGAGACATGGGGAAACCCTGTCTCTACTAAAAATACAAAAAATAAGTAAATAAAAATAAAATTAAAATATGCAAAGGATTTGTACAGACATTTCTCCAAAGAAGACCTATAAATGACCAAAAAGTATATGAAAATATGTTCAACATCATTAATTATCAAAAAATGCAAATCAAGATTACAGTGAGGCCTGCTGTGGTGGCTCACACCTGTAATCCCAACACTTCAGGAAGCTGAGGGAGCTGAGGATCACTTGAGGTCAGGAATTCAAGACCAGCCTGGCCAACGTGGTGAAGCCCCATCTCTACTAAAAATACAAAAAATTAGCTGGGTGTGGTGGCGCATGCCTGTAATCTCAGCTACTTGGGAGGCTGAGGCAGGAGAATCACTTGAACCCAGGAGGCAGAGGCTGCAGTGAACCAAGATCCTCCAGCAGTTCAGCGTAAAGGAGATTACAACAAGATAACTCCTTGCACCTGTTAGTGTGGCTATTATTTAAAAAAAATAATAACAATAAAATAAGTGTTGGTGAGGTTGTAGAGAAACTGAAACCCTTGCACATTGCTGGTGGGAATGTAAAATGGTTCAGCAGTTATGAAAAGCAGTATGGATATTTTTCAAAAAATTAAAATTAGAACTACTATGTGATACAGCAATCCCACTTCTGGGCATATATTCAAGAGAATGGACATCAGGATCTCAAAAATATATCTATACTCCCATGTTCATTTTATGGGAAGTCGTATGGGAGTTCACAACAGTCAAGATGCCTATTAACAGATGAATCAATGAAGAAAATGTGATGTATACATACACTGGAATATTATTCAGCCTTAAAAAAGATCCTGCTTCTTGCAACAACATGGAAGAAACTGGAGGACATTATACTAAGTCAAATAAGCCAGTCACAGGACAAACGCAGCAAGATTCCACTTATATGAGGTAGCTATAATTGTCAAATTCATAGAAACAGAAAATACAATAGTGGTTACCAGGGGCTGGAGGGTGGAGGAAATGGGAAGTTGTTATTCAATGGGCATGATAAAATTTCGGTTTTGCTAGAGGGATACATTCTAGAAATCTGCTGAGCAACATAGTGCCTATAGTTAACAATACAGTATATGTACTTTAAAATTTGTTTAGAGGGCAAATTTGCTATTAAGTGTTCTTATCACAAAACAAACAAAGGGACACAAGGAAACTTTGGGAAGTTTTAGATATATCTATTAGCTGGATTGTGGTGATAGTATCACAGGTATTTGCATATGATCAAACTCATCAAATTGTACACATTAAATATGTGTGGTGGCTCACACCTGTAATCTCAGCACTTTGAGAGGCTGAGGCGGGCGGATCACTTGACGTCAGGAGTTCGAGACCAGCATGGCCAACATGGCGAAACCCTGTCTCTACTAAAAATATGAAAATTAGCCAGGCGTTGTGGTGGGTGCATGTAACCCCAGTTACTCGGGAGGCTGAGGCAGGAGAATCGCTTGAAACCAGAAGGCAGAGGTGGCAGTGAGCGGAGATTGCACCACTACACTCCAGCCTGGGCAAAAGAGCAAAACCCCATCTAAAAAAAAAGTGCAGCTCTTTGAATATCAATTATATTTCAATAAAACTGTTTTAAAAGGCAGAATAAGTAAGTTATTTTTTTTGAGACGGAGTCTTGCTCTGTCACCAGGCTGAAGTGCAGTGGCGCGATGTCCGCTCACTGCAACCTCCACCTCCTGGGTTCCAGCGATTCTCCTGCCTCAGCCTCCCGAGTAGCTGGGATTACAGTCATACACCACCATGCTTGGCTAATTTTTGTATTTTTAGTAGAGATGAGGTTTCAGCATGTTGGTCAGGCTGGTCTCAAACTCCTGACCTCAAATGATCTGCCCACCTCGACCTCCCAGAGCACTGGGATTACAGGCGTGAGCCCACCCACCGCACTGGCCCTGAATAAGTAAGTTCTTAATTCTTTTCTTTTAGTTACTAATTTTAAAAATAGTGAGTTTTCTAATATTCTCCAATGTGGGCTTTTATTGTATAAAATAAATAGGATAAACTCATATATTTAAACATATTGGGGTACGTTTCAGTTCATTGCAGTTATCATTTAAGGGTAATTTTTTCTACTAATCAAAATGTCATTAATCCACTGACAAAGAGCTTTGAAAAGTATTACTGTGTTTTGAATGGTTTTTATTTTCAGTGTCATCTGTGGCTAATTCAAATGATTATACAGTGCAAGGCAGTACTGAGAAAGGGCAAGATCTTTAACAAGAGCATCACTATCTTCAGCGGCATCAGAGAGCACCTCCTCTGTCCTGGCCTCCTGTGAAAGCTTACTGGGGATAAGAGTTTCTGGGGCCCTGGACTTAGCTGGTGCCATTCTGTAATGCAACGGCAGCACACATAAGGCTACCAGAACTTAAGCAGCATAGCTGAGTGGTTATTTGCTAGAGTCCTGAACCTGATTACTTGAGTTCTAAATCCTGGATCCACCAGTCAAACTCAGTGAAGTTACCTTACATCTTTCTGTCTAATTTTTTCCCACCTGTAAAACTTTACCTCTTTCTGCCTTATTTTTCCCTACCTGTAAAACAGTACCTCAAAGGGATGTTATGATGATAAATGAGCTAATAGAGGCAAAGCACCATTTGCCTGGCATATGGTGAGCACTCAGTGAATGTAAGCAGTTATTACTGCTGTCATCATCCAAGCTGATCCTGGATTTCCTTTATGACTCCCAGCCCTACCCATGAATGGAGGTCTGAGACCTCAGATGCATGCAGGAGCCCCCAACCTCCAGTCTCTACTAAGAAGAAAAACAACTTAGGTACACGAGTAAGAGTCAGTTGAACTATGACATGCACTAACCTCCTTCATCAGATACTACAGGGAAAAAAAGAATAGTGGCTCTCACTATACATTCCTCACTAATTTTATTATTAATTCATTTTTCCTAACAAGCTCTTTTGTGCCAAGTGAGAATACCTACTTTGGTAAAGACTTCAAAGTTTGGAGAGCATTTTCACTTATATTATTGCATTTGAGCCACTTAAAAGTCCTGGTTGCAGACATATTTTGTTGTCCCCATTTGACAAACAAGGGAGCTGATAGTGACTTGCCCAGGGTCACAGAGTCAATTAATGAGAGCAGGGACAAATACCCAGGTCTTCTGATGCTTTGAACAGCAACTTTCTGCTTTCACATCCATTAATTTATTCATTCAACAACTATTTTTGGAGTACCTGTGCTTTGTCAGGCACTGTTCTAGGACTAGCAAGATGATACAGCAGTGGATTCAACAGTGGGGGAAATAAAACTAGACAGACAAAAAGTCCTGCCTTAGCCAGCCAATGTGGCACACGTCTGCAGTCCCAGCTACTCAGGAACCTGAGGCTGGAGGATCACTTGAGCCTAGGAGTTCAAGTCCAGTGTGAGCAACATAGTAAGATCCCCGTCTCTAAAATAAAATAAATTCTGCCTTCATCGTGTTTACATTCTAATGGGAGAAGATTGAAAATGAACAAGCAAATAAGAACACATAGCATGTCAGATATCAATCATTGCTATGAAAAAAAACATAAAGCAAGGAGAGTAATAGGGAGTATACTATGGTAATAGGAAAATGTTACGACTTCAATTGACTGGTCAGGGAAGGCCTTCCTGAGAAAGTGACATTTGAGTCAGGTGATGGAGGTGAGGGAGGGACTTGCAAATATTTGCTAGAGGAGCTACCAGACAAAGAGAAGTGGCAAGGGCAAACGCCCTAAGGGATAGACAGGCCTGGTATGTTTAAGGAACAGCATGAAGGGAACTACAGATTCAATGGAGACAGCAAGAAAGAGAATGGTATCAAGACCATTTTACTTAGGTCTGCGTAAGTAATTGTAAAGCCACTAACTTTTATTCTGAGTTAGATGGAATGCCAGTGAAGAATAACTATAAAATCCTTATCAGGAAGTAAAATAAATAATAATACATGATAACCATAAGATATCCCAGCAATTCCAATCCTAAGTACTATGCCAACCAAGAAAGCACGTAGATATGCACAAAAAGACATATACAAATATGTTTATAGTAGCATTTATGCAAAATAGTCCAAAACTGGATACAAATCAAACACCAGACAACAGAAGAACAGATCAATTGTGTAATTTCCATACACTGGAATCTATTCAGCAATAAGAACGAACTACTGAAACTTGCAAATACACGAAATAATATCAAAAACATAATGTTGAGGGAAAGAAGCCAGTCACTAAAGAGTACGTATTACTATGATTCAATTTATACAAAGTTTAAAAATTTATCATGTTAGAAGTCAGTATGTCATTACCTTTGGGAGGTAATAACTGGCAGTGGGCACAAAGGAAGATTCTAGGATGGTGGTAGTGTTCTATATATTGATCTGCATGGTGGTTACAAGGGTGTAAGTATTTTGTGAGAATCCATCAAGCTGTCTACTTAAGATTTGTATACTTTCACTTATTATGTCACATTTCAATGATGTTTATTAAAGAAATAATAATAATATGGGAACATGAAAGATCTACCCATGCACAACTAATTATTGAGCACTTACTGTCACAAGGCACTGTTAGTCATTATATAGTTAATTACTTAATTACTTTTATTATCATACCAAATTTGGCAGACCTTTGGGAAAGGGATCTTAGTTTTGATAAGGTGGCAGTAAGTTTGTCATTCTGATGACAGAGACTTAATGCTAAGCCAGTCCTCCCATCTGTGGTTCAACAAACAGGGAATGACGATGGAGGCTCTTCAAGATAAACACCGCTTCTTAGGTGGTAGAATTTTGCAAAACCTACTCAAGCTCTTGAGAAATACTTTCCTTTAGCCTACCTGAATGAGATGTCTTTATCAGAAAATGTAATTGATAAAAACAGGTGATAAATTATTACAGGTAAATGTATGATCTTAATACAAAATATTTTAAATTCTAGTTAATCGAGAGTATGCTAGGTTACAAAAAAGATATCACATTTCCTCAATTGACTTAAATCTTTTTGCCTATTAATAGGCTAGCTATATCCACCTGGCAATTAAGGTTCATCTTCTAGGAAACAATCTGACATGGTGGGTATCTTTTAAACTAAGAGATATGCAGAGCAGTTCATTAAAACAATACCCTCAATTAAAGTCAGACGGCATTAAGGCCAAATTACCTTAAATATAGCATGTTTTAGTGTTATTTCTACATCTTTTTATGTGAATATTTGTTGAGGCCCATAAGGTGTGTATTACAGTGTCAAGAGGATTTGCTACCTAAACCAAGAATAAGGTCACAATAGAACCAAAACTCAGATGGATGGCAAGGGATGGGGGGAAGAGAAATGACTCTGGAAAATACTCAGAGAAATAAGAAACCTAGAGCTTACTGCAAATCATAAACCACAGCTTTCTAATTCTGAGATGATAGTGGTGAACATCTGTTTACCAGTTAAATACACTGCCATTTACCTGAGGGAGTACATTTAATGGTCAAAGCATTAAGATCACTGAAGAGTGACATGTTTCGTTTGCAGTAATGTGTGACTGCACAGCATTCCCAGCCAGCTCTCATGTCCAGCACAACTGAGTAGCCCTGTGAACTCCTTCCCATTACATCAAATACTCGCTGTTGAAATCCCGTGCCTGGCAAATAACGCCAAGCTGCTCTGGATAGTCCATGTTGTGAGTTCCAGGACTGCAGAGCATGCAAAAGGTTCTCCTTGTAGATATTTAATGCTGAGGAGCCACAGAATCTAAAACTGTGAAAACTAATAGTCTAATGACTTTGAATTTTTATGGTCATTTCAATAATTATTTAAAAGATAGAACTAGAGAGAACTTTCCTAAACACCTTGACTAATAAATTATCAGTGTTTAAACAACAATTACATTATGAAATGGAAATTAGCTGTTATAATCAAGCCATATGGCTAATATAATTGATTGGTTTGTGTTTTTAAGAAGATAGAAAGTACAGTCCAAAGAATAACTGAATATATTTCAAAAAATTAACTTGAGGTGATAAGTTCTATTTTGTTGGACAGGTTGAAGTTTTTTACATTTAAAAGAGAGAAAAAAAATCTTTTGATTCCATGATTCTGAATGGAAACTCTGATTAAAAATTGTATTGCTTTAAACTTGAAAACCTCTAACACAAAATGGATAACAAAATGGAAATTAGCACATGTATATGCAAATAGATGTACGTATATGTGGGCCAAAGAGACATTACACTGAGAAGCTATACCACTATTGACTAATATAATTGATAGCATGAGAAAAAATGATCTGGGTTCTCTCCCCATTTTAAAAACACACTTCAGCATATTTGGAGTAACTGCAATTACATCATGTTTTGACCATGTTTTATTCAGTCCTCCTTCTAATACATGACAGTTTTCTGGGTTGATACTGAAAAAACTAAAATCTGTTTACAGGAAAGCATTCCCAGGCTTGATGGAGACATGTTTTGAGTTTTAAAGAGGAAAACTGGGCAGGTTGTCCCTTCTTATAACCAAGCATCCTGAACTCCCTGAAACTCATTTTGGGCTGCATATCTAAGCTGAACTTTTTCTTCTGTATATCTCAAAAAAGCCCTAATCAATCTGAAATAGAAATGTCCATCCTTTGGAGTGTCTCCTCTTTGCTTGGGTTTTATTTTATTGTGGTTGTTACTGTTTTTGGTGAATTATTAGCTCTATCCTCTTGTGTTGCCAGTGCCAAATGCTTCAACATATGTTATTTCCTTTAACTTTCATACAGATTCTTTCAAGAAGGCATTATTATCATCATCCTCATTTTACAGATGAAGAAATTAAGAATCAGAAAGTTAGAGGATTTGCCCATGTAGAGTTTCAGAGCCAGAAGACAAGTCATGTGTCTCTCACTTCTAAGCCCTCATTATTTCCACTGGGCCATATGCAAAGAGAAATTTGTTCATTACTCTTTTTCTGCCCTTTGAAATAGGTTTCTGGAAGGTGGAGGTGGCTAATGATACCTTAATTAAAAAAACAAAACAAAACAAAAAAAAGATAAAGCATTTCACAGCAAACAGGGGCCTTGGATTATGGAAGTAAAAATGAATTCTCAAATCGTTTCAGCTTCCTGGCTATTTTAAGTCCTCTGGCCTGTGACCACCCACTTCTCTGTAGCGCTTAGTAACCAGATCCTAGTCCACTGCCCATCTCATACTGCCTGTATGTGAGTATAGGAAAGAGAGGAGTCTTGATTTGTCCTGATGTGTACATAAAGGTAAATGACATTTATGGAGTACCTCCTAAGAGCAAGGCACTGCTTTCTCTGCGACATGAGAAAATTCATTAACTCCTTACAATCCATATATAGGTAGGACTCTTATTTATCCCCATTATCCAGAGAAGTACAGCGAGATACAAAAAGGTAAAATAACTTGCTCGATGTCTCACTGCAAATAAATAACTCAGGTGGAGGTCTCACAGCAAATACAAAGCTCACACTCGGGCTGAGGTACCCCTGGGGCCACCCTCACCTGGCAGGCTCCACCCCCATTCCCAGGCCCACGCTGCTTCACTAGAGCGCTCCTTAGTGTTGGCTTGGTCTTGATACAAAGATCTCAAGGCAGGCACTAAAGCCACTAATGGTGGGGTGAGAGGCTGAGCGGGGGAAGAGAGGTTGGGGTGCGCCTTCCCAGGGCAGGCTCTCAGAGCTTCCATAGTTCAAGTCCTCTTTTTTTTTTTTTTTTTGAGACGGAGTCTCGCTCTGTCACCCAGGCTGGAGTGCAGTGGCCGGATCTCAGCTCACTGCAAGCTCCGCCTCCCGGGTTCACGCCATTCTCCTGCCTCAGCCTCCCGAGTAGCTGGGACTACAGGCGCCCGCCACCTCGCCCGGCTAGTTTTTTGTATTTTTTAGTAGAGACGGGGTTTCACCATGTTAACCAGGATGGTCTCGATCTCCTGACCTCGTGATCCGCCCATCTCGGCCTCCCAAAGTGCTGGGATTACAGGCTTGAGCCACCGCGCCCGGCCTCAAGTCCTCTTTTACTAATGAATTTCAGAAAAGCAGTTAGAAAACCTGGGCGTTGCCACCATCCCCACTCCTGCCAAGCCTCCGCCACGCGGTCGGGGACCCGGGTGGGCGCATCTGCCCTCCCCAAACAATGGTGGTCTCTGGGGCTGTGTGGAGCCCACGTCCGCCCGGGAGAAACCAATCTCCCGTAAACACTGGCGGCAAGTGGTAGAAAAGTCCCTCCAGGGTCCCAGCCCCTTGAAAAGGTTTGTCCCTCTCCTTCCTCACTCTCCCCAGAGCAACTTCTGGGAAGCCGACACTTTAAAGGCGCACTCCTTTTCAGGAAATCTCCGGGTGCTTCCTGGAGGCCCCGGGGTAAGCTTTTCTAGCCGCCTGCCCCAGTTCTCGGAAACGAGGCCTGCTGGGCAGACGGGCGGCGCGTCCACCGCGAAGACAACACTGCAGGCGCTGCTGGCCTAGTTCGCGGTGGGGCCCGCCCCGACCCCGCGCTCCACTCCGGCCACGCCTAGGTGGCTGCCGAGGCGCCGTCCCTCCTCCACTTCTCAGACCCTGGACGAGCAACTGACGCGACCCCGAGGCTGCGGAAGACGGGAAGTCCAGGGCCAGGTGCCACGTCTGTGGGTTCAGGGTTGCTCCCAACACGCCTTCAACTAGCGAACCCCACTTTGACATCGCTTTTTTTCAGCTAGGAGCGCTTCTGCCACTTTCTTCAGCTTTTTTCTTGAAAGAAAAAGAAAATCAGAACCGAAGGTGGCTGTGGGCCTCGGAGTGACCACGGGACCAAAAGCCAACATTTATTTTCCCCTACTTTCTCTTTGAAAAATTATCTGGCCCTACAGTGCCACTAACGCCCAGGACAGGGTTGTGCAAGGGCCCGAAGTCCTTGGTGGTTTTCGCCGGTGCCTGAGTGTGGAAGCCTGTGTGTGGAAGAGGCCAGCCACGGCGACCCTTCTTGGCGTTGGGCTCACCTGGCGCTTGAATGGGGCCCACGGTTTTGTCCCCTTTCCGGGCCTGCGAGGTAGTGTCAGGCTAGGCTTGGCTGGCTGGGGATTGTGGCGGTGACCAGATCAGGCTCTCCTCTTTGCGTTACTGTGCCTGCGCGGTCGCCTCTCCTGCGCTTCCGCGGTGCTGCGCTCTCCTCGCGGCGGGGTGGAGCTCCAGCGGGGTTACCCGCGCTCACTGGTGGGAGAATGGAGTGTCGTCTGGGGAATCTCCACACGGCGCCTAGCCATTTTTAGGGGCTTCTGTTCCTTCCCCACCCGCCAGCTGCCCCTGTCCTCTAGTCCCCAGAAACCACGCGGACCCCTGCGCTCTGGGGAAAGCTTAGGGAGCGGAGAATAGAGATCAGGGATGCGACCAGTTACACCGAAGAGGCGGCTAGAACTCTGAAGTGACAACCGCCACTTTTCAGTTCGCTATGCACAGAGTTCACCTGTGTTCAGTCTCCATGCTGAGCACCCAAGACCCTGGCAAGTAAGACTTGGGTAAAGCCAGCAAGGAGCAAGTCTGTTGGAGGCTTTCAAGAGCCTCCTAAGGAGGACAGATATAGACGGTCTTTTTTTCCATGAGGGGAAACTGAGATTTCAACAGAAGCATCTAGATGTTTCAGCCTGTACTCTGGGCATGGCAGTGGCTCCAGGCCCCGACATCAGCCACTCCGCCTCATCTGCACCCTCCCCGTTCCCTACAAATCCGAACGAAGTGCTCGCTCCCCAGGTCAGGATCTTACGGGTCCACTTTTTCAGATCTCCCAGGATGCTTCCTGGTGGAGTGGGCAGCGAGGTTTCCAGCCGGGCTCGCCCCGCCTCCAGCACCTCGGGCCACAGTGCTTTAACGACCTCGTCGTTCAGCTTGATGCGAGGACCGCTTGGTGAACTGTTGAGGACGCCGTTTGCAGCCTGAAGTCCCTGTAGCAGGTCGGGTTCACACATCTGCTACTTGCCTTGCGCCGTCGCCAAGCGTAGCCCCAGTCCTTCCCGTGAATTTCAAAAGTGGCATTGGAGGCTAAGACAGGAAACAGGCGTGAGGAGCTTACACACTTGAGCTTGCCCAAGCCCTACCTCCCACCCAGCGGACTTCCTCCCGCTTGCCATGGGCCAGGGATCAAAGGAACAATCACTACAATGGCCACCATTTATTGAACGTGCCAAGCAAACTTTAAAAGGTTTTATTGTTTCATGTGAGCCTTACAACACCCCAAAGACACAGCTTCTATTATGCCCATTTTACAGATGAGAAAACATGCAGAGAGATTAATAGATCGATTACTTGAACCCCAGTCAGAAGAGCCCAATATCTTGCTGCTTTCATTTTGGAGGGTGAGAAGTGGAGTGTGTGGAAGAGAGGCAAAATGCAGCCTACAAGGCTCAACTGGGCTCCTGACCCTTCTCATTCCCGAAGTCACCCACCAAACAAACTCTGCTTGAGGGTTTCTAGGACCCCTGCTGGGGGCCTGGGAGGAAGGTGGTGGAAAACAGGACTAACTGAGGACCTTGAGCCAAAGAAGAGACTCATCTCGTCTGAATTCCAAATGTTTTAGCTGTGTGACCTTGGGCAACTTGCTTAACCACTCTCACTTCTGTTTTCTCAGTTATAAAATTAGAAACACAATGCACAAGGCAGACAGGAAACTCTTAAGAGCTTTCTGAGGATTAAATTAAGGAAATTTATTTTTCTTATCATTCCCTATTGGTTTCTCCATGCCTAGCACAGTGCCCTGGGCACAGTGAAAGAAGGATAAGGTATTTTCCTTCCTTTCAGTTTCTCCCAAAGCAGCACCTGCTGCATGGCACCTCCCACCCTGCCCTAAACCACCTGACTCTGTGCAGGCACAGGTCGGAGCAGAATATTTGCCTCTTCTGCCTCTTCTGCCTCGACCTCAAGCCCGGACCAAGTGATGCTCTTGGGAACAGGCATTTGGTGGACTAGTCTCAGCCTCTGGGACTCAGAGGGCAGCGGGCAAGGGTAGATGGGCGTAGAAGAGGAAGTGAGCAAGACCAGGTCCTCAGACCCCCCACTCCTTCCTAGTGTTGGGAACAACTAATACACACGTTACTCTACTGTCAGACCCTAGCGTGAGCTTTAAACACACTGTATTAACTCAATCTTCCTGATAAGGAAGACTTACTATTCTTATTTTAGGGATGAAGAAACTGAGGCAGAAAGCAACCTGATTGTGGTCACACCACAAATGAGTGGCTGAGCAGAGATTTAAACCACAAAGCCTTACAACCTCTGGCATTTGGAGAGTGTGAGTGGCAGAGGCACCCTTAAAGAGAAGGCCAGTTAGAACCTTAATCTGCAAGATTTCCCCCAGGCTCCTAAGGTCTGGAGGCCTGTGGGTAACCAAACCCTGCTTGTCCAGCTCCGCCTCAGCAGCTCCATCCTGGCCTTATCCTTGAGGCTGGACACCTTGAGGTAGTCACCTAACACACCCCTGAAGTCTTGGACCATGTTGTCCCTGAGTGTAAGCCTGTCACCAACCCTATTCCACCTCTGCCTCGGTTCCCTGTCCCCTGCCCAACCTCTATGCTGCCTCCATCATCAATCTGTCACTAGCACTATTCCGTGACCGTCCTCGTGGCCTCTCTGGGTCTGAGTCCCTTCACTGTGTACACGGTTTTGGGTTTTTTTTGTTTGGTTGGTTGGTTTTTGTTTTTGTTTTTTCTCTGCTTGGTTATCCAGTTGAATTCCCAGGAAACCTCTGCCCGACCCCCACCTCCACCTCATTTTTCTCCTCTGGAGACCCAACAGGGCATGGGGACTACAGCGATCTCCAGGCCATCGCTCTCACATTTATTTTTGGGTTTGTTTCTTGATGGATCCAGAGGCTGTGAAGAGTTCTGGGTTCTGGATGATTGATGTGAGCAAAGCCTGACCCAGGGGAGAAACCAGTACCCTACAACCCCAGTTTCTTGGACACCTGTTTCCCAGCACTGCATTCCCACAGGAAACCCCAAGCAACCAGACCCTGAGTGTGGGCCATTGCTTCACACAATGGGCCACCCGTCCATTCCTTCCCTTCAACTAAGGGTGGCAGTTGAGGCAGATGTTTTCTGGCAGGGGCTTTCCTCCCCACACCACCCCACTCCACCCCACTCCCAGGAATCGAACCTCTACAGCCTTGATGACCAAACCCAAGCCCACCCTCCCAGCAGCAGCCCTGGGCTCTTCAGGAGCCTTTGACTTCTCCTCCATCCGGGTAATTTATTTGTCCAGTCAACAAGCATTTATTGAGTCTCTACTCTGCTCCAGGCACCAGAAATCCCCAGCTAAAACCCACCCCTTGCCCTTGCAGGTGATAGGTAAATGCAGGAGTCTCTGAAGGGGAGCGGGAAGATATTCAAGAAGATTGAGCGGGAAGAAATCCAGGAAGACTGCTGAGGAGCTGACCCCATAGGTGAACAGGCGTTGGGGCCTAAGAAGCTGATGAGGACGTTCATGAATGGCCCTTTGGACCCTCGATTCCACGTGGCCTCTCAGGACAACCTAGTAGTAAGAGGCAGTGGTGGGGTTCGAAACCTGCGTGAGCTATTCCTAAGAGCGGTGAGAAGTCACTTCACACAACCCTTGTAGTCTCCTGCAATTTGGCTAGCAAAGCTGTGCCGGTGAACGTATTCAGAGGTTGTCCACTCCGGAGAGGGACAGATGTTGCCAGCCCCTCACCACTCCTAAGCCCACGCATCTGAGTGGGGAGAATCAACTTTTCCAAAGCACCAACCTGCCCTCACCCCACTAGATGACTTGGATAGTCAGAGGAGGCGAGAAGCCTTGGCGGAATGTGCGAGGGTGGGGCGCGATCATGCAGGCGAAGACCAGGCGCAAACAATCGCTGCGGAGATTGCAGCCTTTAAGCCTTTTTTTCTTATTCGCGTCTTCTGGCTTCTCTTTTCCGTCGAGCCCTTTTGGAAACCGCAGGGAACACGCATCCTCAGGTTAGCACGGGAGGCGGCGAGCAGCTCCCGGCGCCACCGGCTGCTGGATCCCCAACCCCCGCCCGCGTCTGGGCGGAGGAGGCAGGGAACCCGGTCGCGCGTCCCCCTGCGACAGCTCTGAAGGCTAGAGTCCCTGCGGAGCGTGGACACCAGCCGTCTTCTCCCACCCACGGCGTTACACCCGTCTCGGCTGCTCCGAGGAGACCCTTAGCTGCCATAGCAGAAAGGCTGGGCCAACTCTAAGGACCCTCTCGCCTGGCCGTCCCGCCCCGGGTGCGAAGTTAGGGAGGAGGGTGTCGGGGTGTTCATCTCCAGGCTGCCGAGCTCCCAGGCGTGAAAGCTAGGGCCGAATCCGAGACAGCGGAAGTGCACAAGTTCGAAGCGGCCACCCGGTCAGCACTCCACAGAGCTGACCCGCCCAAAGAGGGGAAAGACCTGCCTAGAAGAGACCCTAAAATGAGGTCGGGTTTGGGGAATAAGCCACCACACCCCCAACCGCCTCTTCCGCCTGGACTGCAGTCACCTGAACAGCCTTCTTCCTGCCCAAAAAGAGCAAAACTGCTCGGGAACCCGGACCAGGGTCCTTCCTACCTACACAAATGCAGATCTACCCCCATGGGTGCCCCATTACGGAACTGCAGTGTCACCCACACACCCCTCTTTGAAGGGAAGCCTTCTGGGGCAGCCTAGGGAAGGAGCTGCGAGCATGAAACTCATGATCTGGGCAGTGCAATATTGACCTCTGGGAAAAG